>NC_069500.1:1311903524-1312203524 GCF_027579735.1 Bombina bombina
ATTTTCGCGCCAACCATCAAACATTGTGGCTCTGTTGCCATCTATTGGTAAATGTTGTACATTGCAGTGTCAGAAAATCATTTAAAAACATTACATTTGCCCTAACCTTGTTGTTACATTCTTACTATAGGCATACTGAATGGATATACCTTTTTTATTGTTTTACACCATATCTCTTATGTGACAACAACTTATTTACACTTATAATACATCAAATAAAGTATTTAATCCTTACCTATAAAAATACTAACCAGTCATATTCCCTATTAAGGCCTTTCTAACTCATATACCCAATACATTTCTCTTTGCTTGAGTAATTTTTCCCTACTAATCCCACTTCTTTGCTGTTTAATACTATCAATTATTTGCCATCTTAGCTGGCTAATATGGTGGCCACATTTTAAGAAGTGGTTAGCTACTGGTGCTTCCTAATTTTTGCATCTTATATTTGAACGATGTTGACTAAGTCTATCTCGGGCCTTACAGGTCGTTTCCCCTATATAAATTAGGGAACAGGGGCATTTGATAAGGTACACAATGAAGGTGGATGCACATGTAAATAATTCTTTTATGTCATATCTCTTGCCTTTTCTAGGGTGAAAAAAGTATTTACCCTTGATCATTGAATTACAACTTAGGCATCCTAGACATGGATAACAACCTAGTTGCTTTTTGCTAAGGAAGGTCTGTGTATCTTTCTTTTTAGATCCTATATCAGTGCTAGTTAGTTGGTCTCTAAGGTTTCTTACCCTCTTATATGCCATAAGGGGTGGGTTTTTAAACACATCCATATCTTTATTGCATTCTTTAAGAATATGCCAGTGTTTTTTTATTATTTGTGACACTTGCTCACTGTTAGGGTTATACTGTCTAACCAGAACCATCCTATCTGCATCTTTAATTTTGTTTTTCTTGGTATCTCTCAAGTTTGCTAGCTGTTCATTAACAAGTTTCTGTGGGTAACCTCTGTTTACAAATTTTTGTTGCATTTCTTTTAGTCGTATGTCTTTGATATTACTATCACTGACTATTCTATCTACCCTCAGTAGTTGGCTTTTAGGTAATGATTTTATTAGATTCTTGGGGTGGAAACTATCGTAGCTTAACAATGTGTTCCTATCGGTTTCCTTTACATGCAAATCAAAGTTAAGTCTATTTCCATCCTTGCAAATCTTTGTATCTAGAAAAGAAACAGATTCTTCGCTATATAGAATAGAGAATTCCAATTCCCTAACAACTATATTGATCTCCTTCACAAATTCTATCAGGGACTCAACGCTGCCCCACCATATGCCAAACACGTCATCTATCCATGTGGCCCCATATGTAATACATTTTTCATTTTCATAGATGACTCTCTCCTCTATTTCATTCATGAACAGGTTGGCATATGATGGGGAAACTTTGGTCCCCATTGCTGTACCTTTAATCTGAATATACCAATTGTCTTGAAATATAAAATGGTTCCAGTACAAAATCAACATTAGCAAATCCTCAATGAATTCCACTTGTACTTTTGTGTATCCTTGATTAATTCTACGGACTTTTCTGATTACACCAATGCCTGTCTCATGTTTAATAGGCGTATACAGGCTTTTAACGTCCATTGTATACAGCAAAAATTTATCTGACCCTAGACATAGATCTTTTGCCTTACTCAAAAAATCCCCTGTATCTTTCAAATATGAAGACATTTGTAAAACTTCCGGTTGCAGTAGCTTATCGAGAAATACAGAGGTTTTAGTAAATATATAATTAATGCTAGAGACTATGGGCCTCCCAGGTGGTCTATTTATGTATTTATGCACTTTTGACACTGTGTAAAAAATAGGGTTTCTGGGTTCTTTATTAAATAGATATTCTTTTAGTTGTTTATCAATTAGTTTGTTGTTATATGATTTATGTAGTACATTGTTAATCTCTTTTTGGATTTTTTCAATTGGGTTAAAATTACGTTTTTTATAAGTTTCTACATCCCCTAATTGATTTTCTATTTCGTTAATATAGTACTGTCTATCAAGGATGATTGTTGCTCTACCCTTATCCGCTTTTTTGATGGTTACCTCTTTAGTTTTCTTTTTAAGGGTCTGTATTGCTTTAAATTCCCCTTTCTTTGCTATTCCTTGCTATTAGGTTTCTTGTGGTAACATTTATTCATTTTATCCTCTTTTACTTTCAATTTCTCTATATCCCTTTCAACCAACTCAATAAATGTGTTCACACTATGTTCAATAATAGCAGGGTTAAATACACTTTTCTTTTTCAATGCTAATTCTTTTAATGACCAAGTTGTGTCACTTACAGTGTTTAAAGGCAATATCTGCTCATTTTGCCTGAACCACATTTTTAACTTCACATTCCTAAAGAATTTTTGTAAGTCCAGATTTAAATGAAAATAGTTAGTCCTTGTATACGGGCAAAAAGTCAATCCTTTCTCTAGTAGATTAAGCTCGTCATTAGTGAGGTTTGTCCCCGATATATTAAGTACTGAGGAGTGTTCAGATCTTACCCCTTCTGTGTCCATATTGGTGTCCGCAGTGCTATCTCTTGTAGCTACATGCGTTGTCTCCCTCGGTACATCCTGCTTCTCCGGCTCGATCTCCGTGTACCCCCTCCTCTTGCGGTGTTTTCTACCGCCTCTCTTTCTGTGCTTGAATCCAAAGGGGAGGAGTCCTCCGACTCGGACCGTGATGTTGCTACTCCTTCCATGTCAGATGGTGTTCTCCCTTGGCCCCTATTGGTCCTCCTTCCATCGTTACGTCTGTTGTTGTTGCGGTATCCATGGTAACCGCTCTTCCACTTGTATACATTACCCGTCTGGTAATCGGTCTTATCCCTTTGGAATTTTGCCGCTTTCATTCTTTGATAGACTTTTGGAGCTCAGAGCTTTTCCCCTCTACTTGTTTTACCAAGGCATCCATTTCATCCGGTGACAGTATTTTGGTAAGCTCCTCTTAATAGGCCTTAATAGGGAATATGACTGGTCAATATTTTTATAGGTAAGGATTAAATACTTTATTTGATGTATTATAAGTGTAAATAAGTTGTTGTCACATAAGAGATATGGTGTAAAACAATAAGAAAGGTATATCCATTCAGTACGCCTATAGTAAGAATGTAACAACAAGGTTATGGCAAATGTAATGTTTTTAAATGATTTTCTGACACTGCAATGTACAACATTTACCAATAGATGGCAGCAGAGCCACAATGTTTGGGGGTTGGCCCGAAAATGATGTATGTTTAAAAGTCTGCAGTGCAACACATTGTAATCAGCACGAGTAAGAGTCTATGGACTCGAAGCGTTGCTTTGTCTGAAGTTTTGGAATAAAATTATAAATTGTTTCTAAGTGCTGTGGGCATTGTTGTTCCTTTATATCAAAATGAAATTAGGCAGGTGCATAAATTTGGGCACCCCAACAGAAATATTGCATCAATATTTAGTAGAGCCTCCTTTAGCAGAAAAAAACAGCCTCTAGACGCTTCCTATAGCCTGTTATGAGTGTCTGGATTCTGGATGAATGTATTTTGGACCATTCCTCCTTGCAAAACATCTCCAGTTCATTTAGGTTTGATAGTTGCCAAGCATGGACAGCCCACTTCAAATCACCCCACAGATTTTCAATGATATTCAGGTTTGGGGACTGGGATGGCCATTCCAGAACATTGTACTTGTTCCTCTGCATAAATGCCAGAGTAGATTTTGAACAGTGTTTTGGGTCGTTGTCTTGTTGAAATATCCAGCCCCGGCGTAAATTCAACTTTGTGACTGATTCCTCAACATTATTCTTAAGTATCTGCTGATATTGAGTGGAATCCATGCAACCCTCAACTTTAACAAGATTCCCAGTACCGGCACTGGCCCCAGAGACCCACAGCATGATGGAACATCCACTAAATTTTACTGTGGATAGCAAGTGTTTGTCTTGGAATGCTGTGTTCTTTTACCGCCATGCATAATGCCCCTTGTTATGACCAAATAACTCAATCTTTGTTTTATTCGTCCACAGCACCTTCTTCCAAAATGAAGCTGGCTTGTCCAAATGTGAATTTCCATACCTCAAGCGACTCTGTTTGTGGCGTGGCATCACTCTCCCATACAGCTTGTTCTTGTGCAAAGTGCGCTGAACCATCTGCAGCAAGATGATGTTGCAGGTCTTTAGAGGTGGTCTGTGGGCTGTTTTTGACCGTTCTCACCATCCTTTTACTTGGCCTGCCACTCATGGCCTTAACAAGAACTGTGCCTGTGGACTTCCATTTCCTCACTATGTTCTTCACAGTGGACACTGACAGCTTAAATCTCTGTGGTAGCTTTTTGTAGCCTTCCCCTGAACCCTAATGTTGAACAATCTTTGTTTTCAGGTCATTTGAGAGTTGTTTTGAGGCTCCCATGTTGCCACTCTTCAGAGGAGAGTCAAAGAGAACAACAACTTGCAAATGGCCACCTTAAATACCTTTTCTCATGATTGGATGCACCTTTCTATGAAGTTCAAGGCTTAATGGGTTCACCAATTCCATTGTGTGTTCCAATTAATCAGTGCTAGGTAGTCCAAATCAACAAAATGACAAGGGTACCCAAATTTATGCACCTGTTTAATTTTGTTTTGATGCATATTGCACATTTTCTGTTAATCCAATAAATCTAATTTCACGTCTGAAATATTACTGTGTCCTTCAGTTATTTAATAGATCAAAATGAAATTGCTGATCCAAACACCCAATTATTTATAAATGAAAATCATGGAAATTGTCAGGGGTGCCTAAACTTTTGCATACGACTGTATATATATGTTACAGAAGCATTAGTTATTTTGTTGTGAAGAGCTTATTTCCCAGCAGCAATGCCTGAACCAGCAAGCCAGCGCCTAAGAAGGGCTCCAAGAAAACCGTAACAAGTTTCATTTCATAAAGAGTTAACTCTTTTTTTTCAGCTTTTAGAAACTATTGTCTAATCACCTCTGGAGCCAGACTGCTAATTGATAAGATGAACTTGTAAACTTGTTATCTTAAGTACTGTAATCCTATTGTGGCCTGTCAAAGGACAGTGCTCTCTATCTAAATGTGTGATGGGGGATTTTGTGCTTCCCCCCCTCTCCCCCTGGGAGTGCCCTGTGTGCATGTAACCTTAATAAAAAGCAGGCTGGGCATCCCAGTCCTGAGTTCTTGTTTTGACCCTCAATCGCAGCGTTGACTCGTTTTTGTGGGCAGAAGGGTATCCTAGCTGTACTGCAGCTAAGGGAGATTATTCTATATTTGCGAGACTCATATAGAATACTATGGAAAGCAGCTTCTCCCCTCTTTAGCAATAGGGATCCAGGCTACTAAGCGGTCCATCTCTCAGCGAGACTAAGGGTAACCGTAACATTTGGCGGCAGCGGCGGGATTTTCCTGGATTTCCTAGGAGAGGTACAGAACGGATGGAGAGCGCTTACGAAAAATTGAAGCGTACAACCCTAAAGGATTTACTTGAAAGCAGAGGGGGGTACGCCAGCAACCGGCCAAGGAGAGAGCTGATCGCAGAATTGACCGAACTGGATCAGAGCTTCACAATGGCGGAAACACCGACCACAATTAGTGACGAAAAAACCAGGATTGTTCGGGAAAGGCTCTCATTATACGGGCCTGTAATAGTCTGTATTTGTAGCAATTTGAACAAGCATTTAATTTTGTTTTATAAATAAGAACCAACAATTTCCTCAAAGGTAGGTTTGTAACATAAAAGAAGCTTGATGAATTCGTTGTCAGTGCTTCATATAATGTATTACTATTTGCCCAATTAAGTGACAGTTTATTAACTTCATAAACTGTATTACTTTCAGGGCATTTGATAATGCAAACAGTTCAAATAAAGCAGTAACATAAAATATAGTATTCCTTAATTAGGCAGGTAAAGTTCATCAAAATAAGTAAGGATATCGATTAATAGTAAAATAATTGGGTCTGACCTGAGAACACATGAATTGTTACTTGTCCGTTTGGTATGAACAGCAGCGTGGTACTCAGAGGGAGAGCGGTTGCGGCTGCAGCTGATGACGTCACCGCTACTTGCTGTGCTGTGTATGAAGCTGCTTGAATCCTGTTACCTTGTGAATGCTTCAGAGTTTGATGTCGAGTTTGTTTGATTCCTTTGTAGTATGCAATATCTTCCGGAGTTGAATTGAGTAAAAGAGCTGCTAGAAGTAGGAATGAAAAATAAGAGATGTTATCATAACTCTTCAAATAGGAAATAATGAGGCTGTTGGAGCGTGAGGAAAACTCTCAGTGTAACGCTTGTGCTGTGAATCAATTCTCAATTAACCAGCAATGAATGCTGGGGGAAAGTGCTTGATATAGGAGGCTCTTAAAGGGACAGATCATTAGCAAGCAGTAACCCTGACAGAGCCCCCCACAAAAAGAACCACAGCGAGGTTCAAGGCCTAGGACGATCAGGGTTACGTCTATGGAAGAGGGAAATCAGACGTGGAGCAGATATGTTTGAAGCAGGCTCCCAGGAATCATCCTCATGGCCAAAACCTTTCCAATGAACCAAATAGAAAAGATTCCCACGACGTAGTCTAGAATCCAGAATGCTATGAACCTCATACTGGCAATCAAGATTAGCAGAAGGTATTGGGTCTTCTGATGTAATATTTGTTATGGGTAGGTTGCAAGGTTTGATAAGAGACACATGGAAAGTTGGATGTATCTTAAAAGTTGAAGGTAGTTGGAGTGTAACTGTTGTTGGACCATTTACCCTGACGATAGGGTAAGGACCCAAAAAGAGTTTACCTAGTTTCCTACAAGGATAAGGTATCTTGAGGTTCTTAGTGGAGAGCCATACTTGTTGTCCTACGGAATATTGAGGACTAGGTCTGTGGCGAAGATCGTAGTACCTGCGTTGTGATGCCTGTGCCTGAAGAATATGTTCACGAATTGAAGAAAAGTTAGCTGAAATGTCATTAACCAGATCATTCACCTGAGGACATGGGGTGTCAATCTTCGGAAGTAGTGTGAAATTTGGATGTAAACCATAATTTATAAAAAATGGTGATGTGCCAGTTGTAGAACTCTTATTATTATTATAGGCAAATTCTGCTAAGGGCAAGTAGGTGGCCCAAGAATCTTGTTGGTGAGAGCAGAAACAACGTAGGTATTGCTCTAGCCACTGGTTCACCCTCTCTGTCTGCCCATTCGTCTGAGGATGGTAAGCAGTGGTGAGTTTTTGTTCTATATGCAGAGCAGCACACAAATTTCTCCAGAACTTAGATGTGAATTGGGTTCCACGGTCACTAAGGATGGTTTTAGGTATTCCATGCAGTCTTACAATGTTTTGAATGAATAATTCACTGGTGAACTTGGAAGTGGGTAGGGAAATAACCGGTATGAAATGTGCCATCTTTGAGAATAGATCGGTGACAACCATTATAGTGGTATATTTGTTAGAGAGAGGTAAGTCCACAATAAAGTCTAAGGATACCGCCTCCCAGGGTACTTGGGGTACAGGTAAAGGCTGTAAAAGACCCACAGGGAGTTGTTTAGAAGGTTTGGAGGTTGCGCATATAACACATTTAGAAATATATTCTTTGAGATCGAGGTTAAGAGTAGGCCACCAAAAAGATCTCTTAAGTAAATCCAAGGTTTTATCCCTTCCCATGTGTCCAGCAAGGGGAGATTCATGAACTGTTTTCAAGATTGAAGATCTAAGATTTGGAGGTATATATAGCTTCCCGTCCTTATAGAGTAAGCCATCAGAATTGTAAGTAAGATCTGTATGAGGTACTGATGGATCAATAGCAGTAGCATCTTTTATCACTGTAGTTAGACTTGTTATAACTCCAATGATAGAGTCCTTAGGAACAATAGTAGTAGGAATGCATGGTATTATAGGTTTAGGACCTTGTCTAGAGAGGGCGTCAGCCTTGCCATTTTTTGTACCAGGCCTGTAGGTAATGATGTAATGGAAACGAGAGAAATAAAGACTCCAGCGTAATTGTCTGGAGGATAGAGTTCGATTAGACTGAAGATATTGCAGATTTTTATGGTCAGTATATATGACAGTTGGTTGTGTTGCACCCTCAAGCAAGTGCCTCCAGTGATCGAAGGAACACTTTATTGCAAGTAATTCTTTCTCGCCAACTGGATAATTTAACTCTGCTGGTTGCATCAATCTTGAGAAGAATGCGACCGGATGTAAGGGTTCTTTGAATGATTTCCTTTGAGAGAGGATTGCCCCTATTGCGAACTCAGAAGCGTCAACTTCCAGGATAAATTGCTTTTCTAAATCCGGGTATTGGAGAATGGGTGCTGTAGTGAATTTATTTTTTAAAAGGTCAAATACCTGTTGAGTATGGCTTGTCCACCTGAAAGGATGATTCAATTTGGTGAGTTCAGTAAGAGGTTTGGTAATAGCAGCGAATCCAGGAATGAATTTCCTATAATAATTTGAGAAGCCAAGGAAACGTTGAACATCTTTCTTACATTGGGGAGTCGGCCAATTATGAATGGCCTGAACCTTGTCATCTTGCATCTTGATTCCTTCAGGAGAGATGTTATACCCCAGAAAAGAGATATTATTTGACTCAAATATACATTTTTCTAGTTTAGCGTATAGGTTATTTTTTCGTAACCTAGTGAGAACCTCTCTAACATGCATTCTATGTTGATCTAAATTTTGTGAGTAAACTAGAATATCGTCCAAATAGACAACAACATATACATCCAAAATATCTCTGAAAAGATCATTGATTAAGCATTGGAATGTTGCTGGGGCATTGCACAGACCGAATGGCATCACTGTATATTCGAATAGCCCATATCTAGTCCGAAAAGCAGTGAGCCATTCGTCGCCAGCTCTCATTCGTATAAGATTATAGGCACCTCGAAGATCCAATTTAGTGAAAATTGAGGCCCCCCTTAATCTTTCAATTAATTCAGGGATTAAAGGTAGGGGGTACCTATTTTTTCTGGTACGCCTGTTCAATTCCCTGTAATCAATGATTGGTCTTAATGTGCCATCTTTGTTGGTAACAAAAAATATGCCTGCACCTGCAGGGGATGTACTAGGTCTTATAAAACCTTTTCGGAGGTTCTCATCTATATAGTTTTTAAGGTGTTCTAGTTCTGGTTTGGAAAGGGGATAGATATGTCCATAGGGAATTGAAACTCCTGGGAGTAAATCAATAGGACAATCGTATTCCCTATGAGGGGGCAAACATTCAGCTTCTTTTTTATTAAAAACATCTGAGAAGTCTGCATATTGTTTGGGTAAAATATTATCCTCAACCTGTAGCATAATTAAATCTGATGATGTCTCACTATTTTGAGTGAGATGAGGAAAAGATAAACTGAGGTCATTCCAGTTTATAGTTGGTTTGTGTTTACAAAACCAATTTATACCAAGGATTACATTAAACATTGGTGAAGATATGACATCAAAAGTGAGTGTTTCTGTGATGTGTGTGCAGGATATTACCTGTAATGGTGTAGTTTGGTGTGTGACAGGACCTGATTTTAAAAAAGAGCCATCAATGACCTTCACAGAGACTGGAGTTTTCTTAGAGACCAGAGGTATTTTATTCTGTTTCACAAAAGAAAAATCAACAAAATTTCTACATGAGCCGGTGTCCAGGATAGCTTCAGTTGTTATCCTGGTTTGATCCCACTGTAAAATAATAGGGATAGTTAAATATGATGGTTTAATGGTTTTCATTAACAGGGATTCAGTGATGTTAGGCAACCTACCCTTCTTATTCCTAGCCAGAACAGGGCAGTCCTTTACTTCATGAGTAGGGCAGGCACAATACATGCACAAACTATACAACTTCCTCCTATTCTTTTCCTGAGAGGAGAGAGGACCCTTTATGAAGCCTATGTCCATAGGTTGTGGTAATTCTTTAGTTTGATAAACAGGTGTGGAGAGAAAGCTTTTTGTACCACCAGCCTTTTCAGAGTGGCGTTCCCTAAGCCGTCTATCTATGTTAATAGTGAGAGAAAATAAATCTTCCAATGAATCTGGAATCCCTGTGCGTGAAAGCTCATCCTTTATATCCTCAGATAATCCTAAACGATATTGAGTTTTAAGGGAAACCTCATTCCATCCTGAATCACGGGCAGAAATTTTAAATTGTGTGATGTAAGACTCCACTGGGTTCTTTCTTTGTTTTAAAGATCTAAGTAAGTTTTCAGCTGTGACCTGTTTGAAAGGGTCATCATATAATGCTGACATTTGATCAAAGAATTCATCTAGAGATCCCAGTATTGCATCATCATTTTCAAAAAAAGAGTCAGCCCAAGCCCTAGGTTCCCCCCTCAGATATGATATCACAGTGAGCACTCTTGATCTTTCTGTGGGATAAGTACGTGGCTTTAATTGAAAAAGCAACAAACAGGAATTTTTAAACTCTCTAAATTTTGAACGGTCACCAGAGAATTTTTCTGGGGGGGAGACCATAGGTTCAGGGATAGAATCTGCACTTGCAGGTTTAGGTGCCAGAGTCTCTCTTAAGCAGGCCTTCAAAGCCTGATTTTCCACTTGTAATTCATGGAAAGATCCTGATAAAGCTTCTAATCTGTCTGACAGGACTTGAACTTTATCACTTAAAAGATCTTGTTCCATAATTGCTGTTGAAAGTATATGTTTAGTATAGGATAATTCTGTGTACACAAACACTAAATCCTTTCTTCCTTATGGCTGGTTAATTCTGTAATAGCCTGTATTTGTAGCAATTTGAACAAGCATTTAATTTTGTTTTATAAATAAGAACCAACAATTTCCTCAAAGGTAGGTTTGTAACATAAAAGAAGCTTGATGAATTCGTTGTCAGTGCTTCATATAATGTATTACTATTTGCCCAATTAAGTGACAGTTTATTAACTTCATAAACTGTATTACTTTCAGGGCATTTGATAATGCAAACAGTTCAAATAAAGCAGTAACATAAAATATAGTATTCCTTAATTAGGCAGGTAAAGTTCATCAAAATAAGTAAGGATATCGATTAATAGTAAAATAATTGGGTCTGACCTGAGAACACATGAATTGTTACTTGTCCGTTTGGTATGAACAGCAGCGTGGTACTCAGAGGGAGAGCGGTTGCGGCTGCAGCTGATGACGTCACCGCTACTTGCTGTGCTGTGTATGAAGCTGCTTGAATCCTGTTACCTTGTGAATGCTTCAGAGTTTGATGTCGAGTTTGTTTGATTCCTTTGTAGTATGCAATATCTTCCGGAGTTGAATTGAGTAAAAGAGCTGCTAGAAGTAGGAATGAAAAATAAGAGATGTTATCATAACTCTTCAAATAGGAAATAATGAGGCTGTTGGAGCGTGAGGAAAACTCTCAGTGTAACGCTTGTGCTGTGAATCAATTCTCAATTAACCAGCAATGAATGCTGGGGGAAAGTGCTTGATATAGGAGGCTCTTAAAGGGACAGATCATTAGCAAGCAGTAACCCTGACAGGGCCGAACCCCTCCATGGAATTGGTACAGCAGTTGATGGCGGAGGCGGACGAGGATATACGAGAGACTCGAGCCCACAAACTCAACCTAGCGAACGCACACCGCAATGCTGAAGCCCCGCAGGTAATCATCCCTGTCGAAAATGCTGGGAGGCCCAAGATACCCTATGCGGCATTTCGACCCTTCCTAGAGAGCGAGACAGGGATTGATGAATATTTGGCGGACTTCGAAAGGCAATGTGCCCTGCACCAGATTCCCAACAGAGAGTGGCCCACGATATTGTCTGGGAAACTATCCGGGCGAGCCCTGGAAGCCTTTCGTACTCTGGGTGCTGAGGAAGTGACACAGTATGAGCTAGTTAAGGAGACACTGTTGCGACGGTACGCTGTAACTCCGGACACGTATCGCCGACAGTTTCGGGGCACGGAAAAGAAGCCTAACGATACCCATATGGAATGGGCGCACCGAATGCGGAGAGCGGCAAATCACTGGCTGAGCGGAAGTAAAGTGGTGACTGGGGAGGAAATTTTACAATTGTTTCTCTTAGAACATTTTTATAATGGCATGGAACAGCAAGGGAAGGAATGGCTGCGAGACAGGCGGCCTTCTACCTTAGAAGAAGCAGCCAAATTGGCCGATGAACATTATGACTCCCGTCTTCACGAACCCATGAACTACCGAGCTCCAGCACGGGTCGAACCCAGAGAGGTTTACCGTGCACCCCCTCGTGCTGAATTCCGAGCCCCGGTGCCCACAGGGCCCGTCCGACACTCAGGACCACCCAATAACAGCTCTGAGCGTCCCAGACCGACTTGCCACCGATGCAAGCAACCAGGGCATTTCATGGCTAGCTGCCCCCTTAATACGCACCAGACACCCAGGAATTACAATGACCCCTCTGGGTCCTATCGTCCGGCCCGGGCCCTCTGTGTTAACCAAGAGGCCCCTATGGAGGGATATGTGGGGCCGCTTCACGAGGCAGACCCTGTATATGCTGCCTCAGATAACCGCCAGCACCATCGGCAGAGGGTATGGCTCGAGGGGCGATCTACCGAGGGATTGCGAGACACAGGGGCTACTATCACGCTGGTACAGAGTCATTTGGTGCCAGAGCACAAGCGATCCGGACAGACTGTGGCCGTTAGAGTGGCGGGGGGGGATGTGTACAAAATTCCAACAGCTAAAGTGCATCTTGATTGGGGAGCGGGAAAGGGGGCTGTGAACGTGGGCCTAATGGATAATTTACCTGCCGAAGTACTACTGGGCAACGATTTGGGCCCCATGACTTCTGCCTATGCTCCAGTATGCAACAACGAGGCGGACCCAGTGACTACACGGGCCCAAGCCCGGACGGAGCGAGAGCTTTCACCAGTGCGGGAGACACAGGTAAGACCTACCCCGACCTTGCCTGACAGGTTAGGCCCCATACCCTGGGACACCCCAGATGCTTTCGAGGCAGAGTCTAAGACTGACCCGACCTTACAAAAGTACCGGGAACGAGCAGAGACCGGAGGGGGCGGGGCAGATAACGAAACATTCTTATGGGAAAAAGGGAAACTATACCGCTGGACAGAGAAAAGGGGACAGCGTAGGCGACAGCTGGTAGTGCCCCACAAATACCGTCAAGAAATCCTCAAAATAGGCCACGACATCCCCTTAGCAGGCCACCTAGCCGTTACCCGTACCCTACACCGCATTACTCACACGTTCTTTTGGCCAGGGGTGCACGCTGACGTTAGAACTTACTGTAACACCTGCGATGTGTGTCAACGAGTAGGAAGGCGAGGCGATCACCCTAAAGCCCAGCTAGTAAATATGCCCATTGTAGAGGAACCCTTCAGCCGGGTTGCTATTGACCTAGTGGGACCACTGGCTACCCCTAGTCCCTCCGGTAAGCGATACATTCTTACCGTAGTGGACTACGCTACCAGGTACCCAGAGGCTGTCGCCCTATCCAACATACAAGCGGATACGGTAGCGAATGCACTAGTACAGGTGTTCTCCCGGGTAGGATTTCCAAAAGAAATCCTATCCGACCGAGGCACCCAATTTACGGCTGAATTGACCCAACAACTCTGGCAGGTTTGCAAAATTAAGTCCCTCCTAAGCTCCCCATACCACCCCCAGACAAACGGGCTGTGTGAGAGGTTCAATGGGACCCTCAAGCAAATGCTCAAGACGTTCACTCAGGAATACCGAGACTGGGAACGCTTCCTGCCGCACCTCCTATTTGCTTATCGGGAGGTGCCCCAGGAAACGACAGGGTTCTCTCCCTTCGAGTTGCTCTACGGAAGAAAGGTACGGGGACCCCTAAACCTGATCCGGGAGCACTGGGAGGGAGAGATGGAGGCTGACGGTGTCCCAATTGTGCCATACGTGCTGGAACTCAGGGACCGAATGGAGCAATTAGCCAAATCCGTGCGGGCTAATCTCCAGTTGGCCCAGAGAAGGCAGAAAGTATGGTACGATCGGGGGGCCCGAAAGAGAATCTTCACCATAGGACAAAAGGTGTTAGTACTTAAGCCGGTGAAGACAAATTGCAGGCGTCCTGGCAGGGTCCCTACCAGATCGTAGAGAAAAGGGGAGACACCACTTATGTGATAGCTAGCTGCCACGACAACAATCTTAGAAAGACATTCCATGTAAACATGCTCAAGGAATATTTTGAGCGACCAGAGAACGTGACGGCCGTATGTTGTTCCCCTCAGGAAGACCCCGACAGTTTACCCATTCCAGACCTATTAGAAAAGAGCCTCCCCACAGGTATAGTGGCGCAGGTTCAGATAGGGGACCGACTTAGCCCCACTGAAAGGGAGCAGCTCAACCAACTCCTCCAGTCCAAACACCTCACCTTCTCCCCGAAGCCAGGGTACACTACTTTAACCACCCACCAGGTAGATACTCCGGGACAAGCTCCCTTGCGCCAGGCTCCGTACCGAATCCCCGAAGCAGTTAGGACAGGAATGAAGAAGGAGATCGATGAGATGCTCCAGCTCAGGGTAATTGAGCCCTCCGATAGTCCCTGGGCCTCCCCAGTTGTCTTGGTGCCCAAGAAAGATGGGACCACCCGGTTCTGCGTAGACTATCGGAGGCTCAATGAAAATACCGTGACGGACGCTTACCCTATGCCCAGGGTAGACGAGCTACTCGATCGTATAGCCAGGGGAAATTACCTGACCACTATTGACCTCTGCAAAGGTTACTGGCAGATTCCCCTGGCCCCGGAGGCTATCCCCAAGTCGGCATTCGTCACCCCATTCGGCTTATATCAGTTTAGGGTAATGCCGTTTGGGATGAAGAATGCCCCAGCTACATTCCAGCGCTTGGTGGATAGGCTCCTGGATGGCTTCCAGAGTTTTGCTTGCGCCTACCTGGACGACATAGCGATCCACAGTGAGTCCTGGGAGGACCACTTAGCTCATGTGGGAATGGTTCTGGATCAGATCCGGGCTGCTGGCCTGACTCTGAAGCCAGAAAAATGCCACTTTGGGATGGCCGAGGTACAGTACCTGGGTCACCGGGTGGGGTGTGGAAAGCAGCGACCAGAGCCGGCCAAAATAGAAGCTGTCGCCAGTTGGCCCACCCCCATCACTAAGACTCAGGTCCTAGCCTTCCTGGGCACGGCAGGGTACTATAGACGGTTCGTACCAGACTACAGCACACTTGCCAAACCCCTGACTGACTTGACCAAGAAGAACTTACCTCGACAGGTCCTGTGGTCTCCCCACTGTGAAACGGCTTTCCAGGCTCTCAAAAATGCTCTAATTAACGCTCCTGTCTTGGCGGCCCCAGCCCTTAACAAACGTTTTATCGTCCATACCGATGCTTCCATGTTCGGGCTGGGAGCCGTCCTCAGCCAAGTAGGCGAAGATGGAGGGGAGCATCCAGTTGCCTACATCAGCCGGAAGCTCCTGCCCCGCGAAGTCAGCTATGCAGCGGTCGAAAAGGAGTGTTTGGCTTTGGTGTGGGCATTAAAGAAATTGACTCCCTATTTATATGGTCAGGAGTTCACTCTGGTCACCGACCATAACCCGTTGGTGTGGCTGAACCGGGTCTCTGGAGATAACGGCAGGCTATTACGTTGGAGCTTATCGTTGCAAACCTTCAATTTCACCATTACTTACAGACCTGGGAAACAGAATGGCAACGCCGACGGGTTGTCCAGACAAACCGACCTCAGCCCCGCATAACCAGCGGTCTGGACAGCCTTAGTCTGCCCCGAAAAGGGGTCAGACCGTGTCTGCCAGAGTGTTCCACAGAAAGGGAGCAATGTTACAGAAGCATTAGTTATTTTGTTGTGAAGAGCTTATTTCCCAGCAGCAATGCCTGAACCAGCAAGCCAGCGCCTAAGAAGGGCTCCAAGAAAACCGTAACAAGTTTCATTTCATAAAGAGTTAACTCTTTTTTTTCAGCTTTTAGAAACTATTGTCTAATCACCTCTGGAGCCAGACTGCTAATTGATAAGATGAACTTGTAAACTTGTTATCTTAAGTACTGTAATCCTATTGTGGCCTGTCAAAGGACAGTGCTCTCTATCTAAATGTGTGATGGGGGATTTTGTGCTTCCCCCCCTCTCCCCCTGGGAGTGCCCTGTGTGCATGTAACCTTAATAAAAAGCAGGCTGGGCATCCCAGTCCTGAGTTCTTGTTTTGACCCTCAATCGCAGCGTTGACTCATTTTTGTGGGCAGAAGGGTATCCTAGCTGTACTGCAGCTAAGGGAGATTATTCTATATTTGCGAGACTCATATAGAATACTATGGAAAGCAGCTTCTCCCCTCTTTAGCAATAGGGATCCAGGCTACTAAGCGGTCCATCTCTCAGCGAGACTAAGGGTAACCGTAACAATATAACCATATATATTATATTATATATATATATATATATATATATATATATATAAAAAGAACACTTTGTAAGTAAGTAGCGCACACATAGACTTTAGCAATATAATTTCAAAAGGTACCTGTATACCACTCACTGTCCGGTAACACGCTGGGGAGCAATTGGCTCAGAGTGTATGGAGATCTGCAGCTGTGGAGACTGAGCCGGTCTGTAGTCAGCGTCTGAGTAAATAGAATATATTCCAATGGATTGTCCCCACTTGTAGCGCAAAAAATCTCTCTCCAAAGAAAAGTAAAACTTCCTTTATTGTAGTAACAAAAGTAAAAACATGACAGCCTACACACGACTGTAATAAAGCACTAAATGTAAAAACACAGTGTCAGTGATCTGAACCACATGCAGACATGTTTCGTGCAGTTGCGCACTTGATCACGAAACATGTCTGCATGTGGTTCAGTTTGTGCAGTTGCGCAACTGCACGAAACATGTCTGCATGTGGTTCAGATCACTGACACTGTGTTTTTACATTTAGTGCTTTATTACAGTCGTGTGTAGGCTGTCATGTTTTTACTTTTGTTACTACAATAAAGGAAGTTTTACTTTTCTTTGGAGAGAGATTTTTTGCGCTACAAGTGGGGACAATCCATTGGAATATATATATATATATATATATATATATATATATATATATATATATATATATATATATATATATATATAGCTAGATATTTATATATTTTACCAAAATACCATCAGATATATGTAGAAATATGTATTTATGAATCAATGGAACATATTCTGCTATGTGAAGAACATTGGAATGTGAAATATTCATGTTTTCATGTCGGGTTAGCGCACTTGAGAATATGCGATTGGGTTTGCTTGTGAGTAGGGCGTTAGTTTTTTATTTTATACCTTTTTTTCTCCATTTACTTCTAAGGGGGAATACGTTAACACGCTTGATATTGTAAGTTCGGCTTTTTACGCACGGGTTAGCACGTGGGCGAATACAGTTTACTTTCAACTCATATATTCAAGAGAAATAAAAAAAAAGAAAATGACACAACCTCATCAGCTTTGAAATAACAAAACACAACCATGAAATGAGAAACAATTCCGTCTTTTTTCAATTCTGCATGCTGAGTTGAGGCGTAGGTGAAAAACCCGACACCGCCTCAGGAAAACCCAATGAAAAGTTGTATTCTAACCTGTAACACTGCTTTTTTTTGTATATTCTACTAAATATACATATTTTTTTATATTGTGCCTTACTACATGATCACCTATATTATTAATAAAGGTGTTGTCCTTTATTAGTTTATATGTACTGAATTATAAAAGAAAATGGCACCAAAAAGGAAAATATCTCTTTATTCATAAATTTAATTAAATTTATCTTGGAACCATTATCTATTTTTTATTTTTATTATTATAGAACATGTTTGGATGGTTTTTATATTAAATCATGAACGTGATAATATATTCACAAATACAGTATATGCAGATTATTTAAATTATTTATTTTGTTTCATTTCTTCTTATTACGAGCACTTTAGCCACAAGGATAAGGAATTCATCCAAGCTCAGAATTGCACCTCGATTTTCCTTCAGATCTTTCAGGATTTTGTCTGAAGCATCCTTCCCTTTTGCATTCTAAAAATTAATAATATAAAATGGATTAGTTAAAATATGATTAACATATTTTTTATATTACAATAATACATCAAGGCTTCGTTAAAGGTGCATCAAAGTCAAAATTAAACTTTTATGGCTCAGACTAGATTTATATTTGTATGTCTAGGGAGGGCTTAGATGTAGGTTTAGCGCGTAGCTCTCAACATTTGTCATTAAGAGCCCAATTCTAAAAGGCTCTCTGGGCTGGTGAGACTCTATAAGAATGCTCGCCAGTCTTTCTATTTCCCTGGTGAAACTCTGTAAAGCCCTGTAAAGCAGGATATCTAGCAAAGGGGAGTAATACTGCATTTTTGTATGGGCGCAATGAAAATTGTAATTTAAAAATCATACAAAGTTAATACTTAAACCATTCACACAAAAAATACTCATTAAAAAAATGTGGGCCAGATTACAATTGGAGCACTAAATATCGCTTTCGCAAAAACAATATTAGCGCTCCACTAAGTAATACCAGCGCATGCTAATGTGCGCTAGTATTATAAGTTAAGAGCAATGCGAACGCAAGCTCGCATTGCAAGGAAGCATTGCGCTCACAAAGGGGTGTTTTTATTTTAGGGTGGCTTTTTTGTTTTTATAGGGGTTTCAAATTAGGTTTAATTTTTAGTGTTTTGGATAATTTCGTTTATTATTTTTAGTAATCTTACGGCTAGATTTAGAGGTTTGTCGGTAACGACCCGAAAATCTAACGCCGGCTTTTTTCTGGCCGCACCATAAAAATAACTCTGGTATTGAGAGTCCACATAAAGGCTGCGTTAGGCTCCAAAAAAGGAGCGTAGAGCATATTTAACGCAGCTTCAACTCTCGATACCAGAGTTGCTTACGCAAGCGGCCAGCCTCAAAAACGTGCTCGTGCACGATTCCCCCATAGGAAACAATGGGACTGTTTGAGCTGAAAAAAACCTAACACCTGCAAAAAAGCCGCGTTCAGCTCCTAACGCAGCCCCATTGTTTGCTATGGGGAAACACTTCCTACGTCTGCACCTAACACTCTAACATGTACCCCAAGTCTAAACACTTATTAACCCCTAATCTGCCGCCCCCGCTATCGCTGACACCTGCATATTATTATTAACCCCTAATCTGCCGCTTCGTAAACCGCCGCTACTTACATTATCCCTATGTACCCCTAATCTGCTGCCCCTAACACCGCCGACCCCTATATTATATTTAATAACCCCTAATCTGCCCCCCACAACGTCGCCTCCACCTGCCTACACTTATTAACCCCTAATCTGCCGAGCGGACCGCACCGCTATTATTATAAAGTTATTAACCCCTAATCCGCCTCACTAACCCTATAATAAATAGTATTAACCCCTAATCTGCCCTCCCTAACATCGCCGACACCTAACTTTAATTATTAACCCCTAATCTGCTGACTGGAGCTCACCGCTATTCTAATAAATGTATTAACCCCTAAAGCTAAGTCTAACCCTAACACTAACACCCCCCTAAATTAAATATAATTTACATCTAACGAAATTAATTATCTCTTATTAAATAAAGTATTCCTATTTAAAGCTAAATACTTACCTGTAAAATAAATCCTAATATAGCTACAATATAAATTATATTTATATTATAGCTATTTTAGGATTTATATTTATTTTACAGGTAACTTTGTATTTATTTTAACCAGGTACAATAGCTAAAATAGTTAAAATAATTACAAAATTACCTGTAAAATAAATACTAACCTAAGTTACAATTAAACCTAACACTACACTATCATTAAATTAATTAAATAAAATATCTACAATTACCTACAATTAAACCTAACACTACACTATCAATACATTAATTAAATACAATATCTGCAAATAACTACAATGAAATAAACTAACTAAAGTACAAAAAATAAAAAAGAACTAAGTTACAAAAAATAAAAAAATATTTACAAACATTAGAAAAATATTACAACAATTTTAAACTAATTACACCTACTCTAAGCCCCCTAATAAAATAACAAAGCCCCCCAAAATAAAAAATGCCCTACCCTATTCTAAATTACTAAAGTTCAAAGCTCTTTTACCTTACCAGCCCTGAACAGGGCCCTTTGCGGGGCATGCCCCAAGAAGTTCAGCTCTTTTGCCTGTAAAAAAAAAACATACAATACCCCCCCCAACATTACAACCCACCACCCACATACCCCTAATCTAACCCAAACCCCCCTTAAATAAACCTAACACTAAGCCCCTGAAGATCATCCTACCTTGTCTTCACCTCAACGGGTATCACACCGATCCGTCCTGGCTCCGATATCTTCATGCAACCCAAGCGGGGGCTAGACATCCACTGAAGAAGTCCAGAAGAGGGTCCAAAGTCTTCATCCTATCCGGGAAGAAGAGTAGATCCGGACCGGCAACCATCATCTTCCAAGCGGCATCTTCTATCTTCATCCGATGAGGACCGGCTCCATCCTGAAGACCTCCACTGCGGACCCATCTTCATCCGGCGACGTCCAACTGAAGAGTGACGGTTCCTTTAAGGGACATCATCCAAGATGGCGTCCCTCGAATTCCGATTGGCTGATAGGATTCTATCAGCCAATCGGAATTAAGGTAGGAATATTCTGATTGGCTGATGGAATCAGCCAATCAGAATCAAGATCAATCCGATTGGCTGATCCAATCAGCCAATCAGATTGAGGTCGCATTCTATTGGCTGTTCCGATCAGCCAATAGAATGCGAGCTCAATCTGATTGGCTGATTGGATCAGCCAATCGGATTGATCTTGATTCTGATTGGCTGATTCCATCAGCCAATCAGAATATTCCTACCTTAATTCCGATTGGCTGATAGAATCCTATTAGCCAATCGGAATTCGAGGGACGCCATCTTGGATGACGTCCCTTAAAGGAACCGTCATTCTTCAGTTGGACGTCGCCGGATGAAGATGGGTCCGCGATGGATTCTTCAGGATGGAGCCGGTCCTCATCGGATGAAGATAGAAGATGCCGCTTGGAAGATGATGGTTGCCGGTCCGGATCTACTCTTCTTCCCGGATAGGATGAAGACTTTGGAGCCTCTTCTGGACCTCTTCAGCCACCGGATGATGGATCGCCAGCCCCCGCTTGGGTTGGATGAAGATTTTGGAGCCAGGACCGATCGGTGATACCCGGTGAGGTGAAGACAAGGTAGGATGATCTTCAGGGGCTTAGTGTTAGGTTTATTTAAGGGGGGTTTGGGTTAGATTAGGGGTATGTGGGTGGTGGGTTGTAATGTTGGGGGGGTATTGTATGTTTTTTTTTACAGGCAAAAGAGCTGAACTTCTTGGGGCATGTCCCGCAAAGGGCCCTGTTCAGGGCTGGTAAGGTAAAAGAGCTTTGAACTTTAGTAATTTAGAATAGGGTAGGGCATTTTTTTATTTTGGGGGGCTTTGTTATTTTATTAGGGGGCTTAGAGTAGGTGTAATTAGTTTAAAATTGTTGTAATATTTTTCTTATGTTTGTAAATATTTTTTTATTTTTTGTAACTTAGTTCTTTTTTATTTTTTGTACTTTAGTTAGTTTATTTCATTGTAGTTATTTGTAGGTATTGTATTTAATTTATTTATTGATAGTGTAGTGTTAGGTTTAATTGTAACTTAGGTTAGGATTTATTTTACAGGTCAATTTGAAATTATTTTAACTATTTTAGCTATTAAATAGTTCTTAACTATTTAATAGCTATTGTACCTGGTTAAAATAAATACAAAGTTACCTGTAAAATAAATATTAATCCTAAAATAGCTATAATATAATTATAATTTATGTTGTAGCTATATTAGGATTTATTTTACAGGTAAGTATTTAGCTTTAAATAGGAATAATTTATTTAATAAGGGTTAATTAATTTCGTTAGAATAAAATTATATTTAATTTAGGGGGGTGTTAGTGTTAGGGTTAGACTTAGCTTTAGGGGTTAATACATTTATTAGAATAGCGGCGAGATTTGGTCGGCAGATTAGGGGTTAATAATTGAAGTTAGGTGTCGGCGATGTTAGGGAGGGCAGGTTAGGGGTTAATAAATATAATATAGGGGTCGGCGATGTTAGGGCAGCAGATTAGGGGTACATAGGGATAATGTAGCTGGCGGCAGCGTGCGGACGGCAGATTAGGGGTTAATAAGTGTAGGTAGCTGGCGGCGACGTTGTGGGGGGCAGATTAGGGGTTAATAAATATAATATAGGGGTCGGCGATGTTAGGGCAGCAGATTAGGGGTACATAGGGATAATGTAGCTGGCGGCGGCGTGCGGACGGCAGATTAGGGGTTAATAAGTGTAGGTAGCTGGCGGCGACGTTGTGGGGGGCAGATTAGGGGTTAATAAATATAATATAGGGGTCGGCGGTGTTAGGGGCAGCAGATTAGGGGTACATAAGGATAACGTAGTTGGCGGTCGGCAGATTAGGGGTTAAAAAAATTTAATCGAGTTGCGGCGATGTGGGGGGACCTCGGTTTAGGGGTACATAGGTAGTTTATGGGTGTACTTTAGAGTACAGTAGTTAAGAGCTTTATAAACCGGCGTTAGCCCAGAAAGCTCTTAACTACTGACTTTTTTCCTGCGGCTGGAGTTTTGTCGTTAGATTTCTAATGCTCACTTCAGACACGACTCTAAATACCGGAGTTAGAAAGATCCCATTGAAAAGATAGGATACGCAATTTACGTAAGGGGATCTGCGGTATGGAAAAGTCGCGGCTGAAAAGTGAGCGTTAGACCCTATTTTGAGTGACTCCAAATACCGGAGGTAGCCTAAAACCAGCGTTAGGAGCCTCTAACGCTGGTTTTCACGGCTAACGCCAAACTCTAAATCTAGGCCTTAGTGTTTTTGTTTTTTTGTAATGTTAGATTATTTTTATTTTCATAATTTTAGTGTTTTTAATGGTAATGTTAGGTTTTTGTTATTTATTTGTAGTGTTAGGATTTTTTCATTTTGAAAATTAGGTTTTAATTTTTCGTTTATTTTATTTTTTTAAATAGTTATATTAGGTTAATTTATAGTTTACACATTTTTTTATTTCACAGGATTTTTTTTTTTAAAGTTAGTTATATTGTAACTTTAATTTAAAGTTAGGGGGTGTTAGGTTTAGGGGTTAATAGTTTAATTTAGTGTGTTGCGATGTGGGGGGCCGGAGGTTTAGGGTTTATTAGTTTTAGTTTAGTAGTAGCGATGTGGGGGCCCAGTGGTTTAGGGCTTAATAGATTTATTATACTAGTAGCGATGTAGGGGGCCGAAGGTTTAGGAGTTAATAGGTTTATTTAGTGTTGGCGATGTGGGGGGTCGGCGGTTTAGGGGTTATTATGTTTAGTATTGGCAATGTGGATGGGAGGGTTGGTACTAGCGGCGGATTAGGGGTTAATAGGTTTATTATATTATTTGCGATGCAGGGGGATGGCGGTTTAGGGGTTAATAGGTAGTTTATGTGTGATAATGTACTTTGTAATATTTTTGTTATGAGTTTTGTGAAACATTTTTGTTTAGAAAAATCCATAACTACTGGTCTTTGATCGCGGAATGGATCAGAGTGGTATAAGCTATAACGCTAATGTAATATACAGGCTAAAACGCTTGCGGTATAGCTGTACCGCCGCAACTTGTAATACGGGAGACCGGCCATTCTGCGCGCAATGGCCATTTCTTCAGTGGTATAGCCGTACTGCACCGTACCACAAAACTTGTAATCTTGTTGAATGTGTGTAGCAAAGGCAATAAAAGAGAACTGCAAAGAGACCTTATAGACCTAAACTATGTTTTGTTTTTGCCTTGACAGCGTTTTTGTTTGCAACAGGGTTTATGGCAGTTTAAGAGTTAAATAGTGTATGATTTTTTTGTGAGGGTGGTTGTGCCTGTTTAGAGGTTAATACTGTAGGGGGGTTTGCGGTGGTGGTTGTAGCAGTTTAAGGGTTAATAGTGCTGGGGCAGAGATGAGGAATATGTTTATGCAATTGATTTTTTGTGTGCCTTTGCTAATCATTGTGCTAGTACAACTTTGTTCCAGCCCAGTTAATAGTGCTCACAAAAGTATTATGGGGTGAATAAAATTTACCAACTACAATTTAATATGTGCACAAAAATGGAAGAGTTATTGATTTAGCGCAAGCATAGATTCTATTGCTGTAACTTACCTGTCTAATTAATTATTCATGCACCTGATTCTCTCAGCTCTATTTAACCATGCTCAGGTTTATTGTTCTTTGCACTAGCTTTAACCCCTTCCCGCCGTTAGGTCATTCCATGCCATCCTAACTGCGCTGGACTTTAGCGCCATTAGGACCGCATGAAATATCCTAGCCGTTTGACTGTACTGAAGCCATAGCAGCTCACTAACTGGGATCACAGGCTAGAGGGCATGCCTAGTGTCATAGGCACTTCCCCATGACCCAATCCCATCATTGAAATCACTCAATCACATTACAGATCACGTGATTTAAATTTTTACTTATTTGTTTACATTGGAACTTTGTTCTGATGTAGACAAATAAGACCTGGCGCGCAGGGATTGAAGTTTGTTCCTGATATACAGATTCCTGTGTTTGTTTCCAGCATTTCTTTTCTAAAGATATTAAACTTTACAGCCTTACCTGTCTATTAAAGCCTGATTTCTACTCGCAGCAAGTAACCATACTTTTACTTCTTTGTTTCCTGAACACTGCTATTTTGAAAACTTTAAACTCAGCCTAAATTACAAGTTTGTATTTTGCTATTATCACTCTCTGATTGCTACAAATGAATCATACTCTGAAGTTTTCAACTATTTGCTGTTTCAAGTTTATTGCTCAATAATATTCTGCTGTAACTATATATACTCAGAACTCTACATTTATGTATTTCAGTTAACCAAGCTGCTTCCCTGTGATTCTCCAATTATTGCCAAAATAGTATTTAATACTCTAACTTGCAACTTATCTATCACCAAAGCTACACTGCATATTACTCTGGCATCTGCTCCAACTTGTATTGTATCCCGGAAACCCTGCATTACCACTTTACTTGGTAAAGCTATAGCATACATTCTGAATCCTATAACACATTTTTCCACTTTGCTTATTGACAATTCTGTCTCCTATCATATTGTACTATAGGGATCTTTTGCTGTGTAGGTCAAGTTTACAGTCATGCTCACTGAAGCTCGATACTTTGTTTCCTTTGATGTCTGAATGTGTTTCATAGATATGTTTTACACTTCATGAACACTGCAATAACTCTTAGCAACTATGAATCACATAATTGTATAAATATAAATATATATATATATATATATATATATATATATATATATATATATATATATATATATATATATATATATATATATAAAACTATACCTACAGTTGTATGCAAAAGTTTAGGCAGCCCTGACAATTTCAATGATTTTCATTTATAAATAATTGGGTGTTTGGATCAGCAATTTCATTTTGATCTATCAAATAACTAAAGGACACAGTAATATTTCAGTAGTGAAATGAGGTTTATTGGATTAACAGAAAATGTGCAATATGCATCAAAACAAAATTAGACAGGTGCATAAATTTGGGAACCCCAACAGAAATATTGCATCAATATTTAGTAGAGCCTCCTTTAGCAGAAATAACAGCCTCTAGATGCTTCCTATAGCCTGTTATGAGTGTCTGGATTCTGGATGAAGGTATTTTGGGCCATTCCTCCTTGCAAAACATCTCCAGTTCAGTTAGGTTTGATGGTTGCCGAGCATGGACAGCTCGCTTCAAATCACCCCACAGATTTCCAATGATATTCAGGTTTGGGGACTGGGATGGCCATTCCAGAACATTGTACTTGTTCCTCTGCATAAATGCAGAGGTGTCAAAATTATACTTTCATGGCTCAGACTAGATTAATATTTGTCTGTCTAGGGAGGGCTTAGATATAGGTTTAGCTCATAGCTCTCAACAAAAGTCATTAAGGGCCTGATTCTTAAAAGCTCTCTGGGCTGGTGAGACTCTATAAGAATGCGCGCCAGTCTTTTATTTCCCTAGTGAAACTCTATAATGTCATTTTTTAGCCTGAAGGCAGGTTGTGTAGCAAATGGGCGTATACTGCATTTTTGTATGGGAAGTAGATGCACACATGACAAAAGTGCACAATGAAAATTGTAATTTAAAAATCACACACAGTGAATACTTGCTCTAACGGGAGCCTCGTTCTTATGCTGTGAGACACACCATTAAAACTAGCGTAGCGAAGGGGTAAGTCGTGCAGTGATGGGAAGCAAAGTGTAAATATATATTTATATGCTTTATATACACATATTAACACATAAATATATATGTATATAATCACATACATATATATTTACTGGGAGCACACAGTTCCCATAGACCGCAATGTAAAGGCACTTTTCAGTGCCATTCTTTCTAACACGCTACAGTCTCCGACTTTACTCCCAAAATACTGCCTAGTGCAGCTATTTTATTAAAAATAAATATATGCTACATTTAAAAAAAAAACAAAAAACAAAAAAAAAACACACTACACTGTATTTTGGAAGCTTTTGGGGCACTATTATAAAATTAACCAGAGTTCTGATCTCTGGTTAATTTTCTAAGCATTGATTGCATCAGCGAGCTTGTTGTAGCAATAACCAGCCACTTGTAATTGCTGATTATTTATCACACGCCTGCAAACTAGCAAATTTGCCCATTTGTGTGTTCGATAAATTAGGGCTGCAATTGTAATCTAGTCCTTTATTCAGGGCCGGACTGGGACCAAAAATAGGCCCAGGCATTTTAAGGTAAATCAGCCCAGTGCCCCCCCCCCCCCCCCAAAGGACTTTTTTTTTTAATGGCATGTCTTTAAAGCAGTTGCCCAAATGAAATGTTCAGCTTGTATGAAAACACCTGCAAGTCCAAAGTTTAATAAAATAACTGGATTTTTCTTTTAATGACGATTTTGTTGCTGATTTGGAACACCTACAGTCATGCTGACTATTGTTTTTTTATATTATAAATATATATATATATATATATATATATATATATATACACTGTATATATACATACACACACATATACACACAGAGGCTGCCTTAGAGTTAATGAGGCCTTAGGCAAAGCTCATACTCAAGGCATCTTTATGTTTGATTTTTTTGTTACCCATTAAATATAATTCTGCATTGTATATCTGCTTGTTTAGAGGGGAGAGAAGTGAGGGGACAGCACAGGGTAATCAAAACTCAGACCTCAGATTTCAGGGAAAGCAAGTGGTATCATACATCACAGCACACTGCCTACTATACACATCTGTTTAGTCTGTGCTGAATACTTTCCCTCCCCTTGTCCCAGAACAACAGAACTGCAATTATGGGTCAAGAAAAATTGTTTAACTGTTTATAGTGCACCAGCCGTCATTTTGTTACTGACAGTGGCACAGGGCAGGACAAATGCCTCCCTCCCAAGTTGATTCCTCCGAACAGTGAGATTGAAAATAACATTCAGAAACCTATTTCCTGGCAAATACAACATTTTTAATTAGGGGGAGGTTTTCTGTGGGAAAAACAAGCCTTCTGGCTTGTCTAGATTTGTTAATGAGCTACACAATGAGTTATTTTCTCTATTTTATGCGTAGTGGAGGATTTTAAACTCACTTTTTACCTCCCCCTAATTTAAAATGTTGTTGTATTTGCCAGGAATCAACTTCACCCAGCAGTGATTTAAACTTTCTCCCAGCTGATGAGTAGCAATAACTACGAAACAGTCTGTCCTGGGATAGTTTTGAATCACTGCATTAACCCTAGCTAAGTCTATAAGCTGTGTGAACAGCGATACTTGGCATTAAGGGAATCTGCTGAGAAGCAGGCTGCAGTAAAAAGGTGTTTCATTGTGAACCTAATTTGCATATCTTACCCAGAATCCTTTGCTGCATTGGAAATAATGTATTCCAGAGATTTTCTGTGGGAAAAACAAGCCTTCTGGCTTGTCTAGATTTGTTAATGAGCTACACAATGAGTTATTTTCTCTATTTTATGCGTAGTGGAGGATTTTAAACTCACTTTTTACCTCCCCCTAATTTAAAATGTTGTTGTATATATATATATATATATATATATATATATATATATATAGGTTGGACCCCCTTTTGCAATAGGATTGAGCTTGCATTCTGTTGGCTGATTGCAACAGCCAATAGTATGCAAGCTCAATCCTATTTCACTGATTGAATCAATAGGATTTGTTCACCTTTAATTCCGATTGGCTGATAGAATTCTATCAGTCAATCGGAATTCAAGGGACGCCATCTTGGATTACGTCCCTTAAAGGAACCTTCATTCTTTAGTCACCGTCGAAATAAGAGGATGCTCCATGCCGGATGTCTTGAAGATGGAGCCGCTCCGCGCCGGATGGATGAAGATAGAAGATGCCGTCTGGATGAAGACTTCTGCCCGTCTGGAGGACCACTTCTGCCGGCTTAGATGAAGACTTCTCCCGGCTTCGTTGAGGACTTTTTGCCTCTTCGCTGAGGACTTCTCCCGGCTTCGTTGAGGATGGATGTCCGGTCTTCAAAACTGTAAGTGGATCTTCGGGGGTTAGTGTTAGTTTTTCTTAAGGGTTTATTGGGTGGGTTTTAGTTTTAGATTAGGGCTTTTGGGCAGAAAAAGAGCTAAATGCCCTTTTAAGGGCAATGCCCATACAAATGCCCTTTTCAGGGCAATAGGAGCTTACGTTTTTTTAGTTAGGTTTTTATTTGGGGGGTTTGGTTGTGTGGGTAGTGGGTTTTACTGTTGGGGTGTTTTTTTTTACAGGTAAAAGAGCTGATTTCTTTTGGGCAATGCCCCGATATTGGTAGTTAATTTTAGGCTAGGGTTTTTTTTTATTTTGGGAGGGCTTTTTTTTATTTTGATAGGGCTATTAGATTAGGTGTAATTAGTTTAAATATCTGATAATGTCTTTTTTATTTTTTGTAATTTAGTGTTTGTTTTTTATTGTAATTTAGTTAATTGTATTTAATTTAGGTCATTTATTTAATTGTAGTGTAAGGTTAGGTGTTAGTGTAGCACAGGTTCGATTTTATTTTACAGGTAAATTTGTATTTATTTTTG
Organism: Bombina bombina; assembly: GCF_027579735.1. Taxonomy (NCBI): domain Eukaryota; kingdom Metazoa; phylum Chordata; class Amphibia; order Anura; family Bombinatoridae; genus Bombina; species Bombina bombina. Next base: position 1,311,932,532 of record NC_069500.1, read on the forward strand.
CTAGGCAGTTAGTAAATAGTTAATAACTATTTACTAACTATTCTACCTGGTTAAAATAAATACAAACTTGTCTGTAAAATAAAAATAAACTCTAAGCTAGCTAACTATTAGTTATATTGTAGCTAGTTTAGGGTTTATTTTACAGGTAAGTATTTAGTTTTAAATAGGAATAATTTAGGTAATGATAGTAATATTTATTTAGATTTATTTTAATTATATTTAAGTTAGGGGGTGTTAGGGTTAGGGTTAGACTTAGGTTTAGGGGTTAATAACTTTAGTATAGTGGCGGCAACGTTAGGGGCGGCAGATTAGGGGTTAATAAATGTAGGTAGGTGGCAGCGATGTTAGGGGCAGCAGATTAGGGGTTAATAATTTTAGTGTTTGCGATGCAGGAGGGCCTTGGTTTAGGGGTTAATAGGTAGTTTATGGGTGTTAGTTTACTTTTTAGCACTTAAGTTATGAGTTTTATGCTACAGCTTTGTAGCGTAAAACTCATAACTACTGACTTTAGATTGCGTTACGAATCTTGCGGGATAGGCTGTTCCGCTCACTTTTTGGCCTCCCAGAAAAAGCTTGTAATATCGGCGCTATGGAAGTCCCATTGAAGAAAGTCTTTACGCAAATTCCGTAAGTTAATTTGTGGTACGGCCAAAAAAGTGTGCGGTGCCCCTAAACCTGCAAGGCTCATAATACCAACGGTAGTGAAAAAGCAGCGTTATGAGCCTTAACGCTGCTTTTTCACTCATACCACAAAACTCGTAATCTAGCCAAATATTAATAATAATTATTTCATAGCTATGTTTTTACATGTTTTCATCTACTTAACTGTAAAAGGCTCCAATGCACTTCAGTATATGTCTATATATGTGTACGTATGTATTTATATGTTTATATGTATATATGTCTGTAAATACATATAAATACATAAATATATACTTTATGTACATATATATATAGACATTTTTTTTCTAACACTTGAGACTTCTGGTAGATTTATCATACCCCGGGCTGATCATGTCCGCCCTGCATCGCTAAATGCCAACATCATACTTTGTCAGCATTTAACATTGCAGAAACATTTCTGGTGAAATGCTTGTGCAATGTCGCCCCCTGCACATTCGTGGCTGATAGGGATGATAGCAGTCTGCCACCTCAGATGTGGCGGATGAGTTAAGGAGCAGCAGTCTTGGCAACTTTAATGTTTCGCTAAACAGTTAACCAGAGCTCTGAAGTTGCAGTAATCATTCTAGCGAGAATCACGATTGTGGTCAAGCGATTATGTTTACTTTTAACTCGTAATACCAGTGGTAAGCCCAACAAGTGTTTACTTTTAACTTGTAATACCAGTGGTAAGCCCGACAAGGGCAAACCTTCATGATAAACCCCTTATCGCTTGGAGACAATCGCTTGCGTTCCACAGTTCACTCATAGGCGGCATCTTCTATCTTCATCCATCCGGAGCGGAGCGGGTCCATCTTCAATCCATCCGACACGGAGCATCCTCTTTCATCGACGTCCTAACAAAGAATGAAGGTTCCTTTAAATGACGTCATCCAAGATGGCGTCCCTTGAATTCCGATTGGCTGATAGGATTCTATCAGCCAATCGGAATGAAGGTAGGAAAAATCCTATTGGCTGATCCAATCAGCCAATAGGATTGAGCTTGCATTCTATTGGGTTTCCCAATCAGCCAATAGAATGCGAGCTCAATCCTATTGGCTGTGGCAATCAGCCAATAGGATTTTTCCTACCTTAATTCCGATTGGCTGATAGAATCCTATTAGCCAATCGGAATTCAAGGGACGCCATCTTGGATGACGTCATTTAAAGGAACCTTCATTCTTCGTTAGGACGTAGATGGAAGAGGATGCTCCGCATCGGATGGATTGAAGATGGACCCGCTCCGCTCCAGATGGATGAAGATAGAAGATGCCGCCTGGATGAAGACTTCTGCCGGTTTGGATGTTAGGGGCAGCAGATTAGGGGTTAATAATTTTAGTTTTTGCGATGCAGGAGGGCCTCGATTTAGGGGTTAATAGGTAGTTTATGGGTGTTAGTGTACTTTTTAGCACTTAATTTATGAGTTTTATGCTACAGCTTTGTAGCGTAAAACTCATAACTACTGACTTTCGATTGCGTTACGAATCTTGCGGGATAGGCTGTTCCGCTCACTTTTTGGCCTCCCAGAAAAAGCTTGTAATATCGGGCTATGGAAGTCCCATTGAAAAAAGTCTTTACGCAAATTACGTAAGTTAATTTGCGGTACGGCCAAAAAAGTGTGCGGTGCCCCTAAACCTGCAAGGCTCATAATTCCAGCGGTAGTGAAAAAGCAGCGTTATGAGCCTTAACGCTGCTTTTTCACTCATACCACAAAACTCGTAATCTAGCCGAATATTAATAATGAATATTGCATAACTATGTTTTTACATGTTTTCATCTACTTAACTGTAAAAGGCTCCAATACACTTCATTATATGTCTATATATGTGTACATATGTATTTGTATGTTTATATGTATATGTCTGTAAATACATATAAATACATAAATATATACTTTATGTACATATATATATATATATAGACATTTGTTTTCTATCACTTGAGACTTCTGGTAGATTTATCATACCCCGGGCTGACATGATTTGCTATGGCGAATCATGTCCGACCTGCATCGCTAAATGCCGACATCATACTTTGCCAGCATTTAACATTGCAGAAACATTTCTGGTGAAATGCTTGTGTAATGTTTCCCCATGCACATTCGTGGCTGATAGGGATGATAGCAGTCTGCCACCTCAGTGGTGGCGGATGAGTTAAGGAGCAGCAGTCTTGGCAACTTTAATGTTTCGCAAAACAGTTAACCAGAACTCTGAAGTTGCAGTAATCATTCTAGCGAGAATCACGATTGTGGTCAAGCGATTATGTTTACTTTTAACTCGTAATACCAGTGGTAACCCCAACAAGTGTTTACTTTTAACTTGTAATACCAGTGGTAAGCCCGACAAGGGCAAACCTTCATGATAAACACCTTATCGCTTGGAGACAATTGCTTGCGTTCCACAGTTCACTCATAGGCCTCTATTTATCAAGCTGTCAACCGCAAATACGCTGGAATTACGCAGAGTATTTGTGGCGAGCCTGATTCCCCTTAGTTATCAAAGGCTATAGACCGGCAAAAGTAGAATTCAGTGACGTAACATACGATCCGGCGGACTCAGTCCGACACAGATCTATGGTTAAGTCACTCCAGATGTTCCGAACTTAAGTTCGGCACAATCTGACTACTTTTGCTAGTTATCAAGATCCTACCAGGTACACTCAGCACTTTTCCGGCCCAGCGTACCTGGTTTTCAATCCGATGCCCTGGAGGCGGCAGGTGCCATAGGAATCAATGGGAGTCTGACAGCAGCGAAAGCTTATGTTCGCTGCTGCCCGATATCCCATTGATTCCTATGGGAAATGTTTACACCTAACACCCTAACATGTACCCTGAGTCTAAACACCCCTAATCTGCCCCCCTACACTGACGCCACCTATATTATACTTATTAACCCCTAAATCTCCACTCCCAGAGTCCACCGCTACTCTAATAAACGTATTAACCCCTAAACCGCCGCTCACAGACCCCGCCACAACTCTAATAAATGTATTAACCTCTAAACCGCAGCTCCCGGAGCCCACCGCCACTCTAATAAAATTATTAACCCCTAAACCGCCGCTCCCGGACCCCGCCGCAACTAAATAAAGTTATTAACCACTAAACCGCCGCTCCCGGACCCCGCCGCCACCTACATTATATTTATTAACCCCTAATCTGCCGCCCCTATACCGCCGCCACCTACATTATATTTATTAACCCCTAATCTGCCCCCCCTACACCGTCGCCACTATATTAATTTTATTAACCCCTAAACCTAAGTCTAACCCTAACCCTAACACCCCCCCAATTTAAATATTATTTAAATTAATCTAAATAAATGTACTATTATTAACTAAATTATTCCTATTTAAAACTAAATACTTACCTATAAAATAAACCCTAAGATAGCTACAATATAATTAATAGTTACATTGTAGCTAGCTTAGGGTTTATTTTTATTTTACAGGCAACTTTGTATTTATTTTAACTAGGTAGAATAGTTATTAAATAGTTATTAACTATTTTACAACTACCTAGCTAAAATAAATACAAATTTACCTGTAAAATAAATCCTAACCTAAGTTACAATTACACCTAACACTACAATTAAATAAATTAAATTAATTAACTAAAATTACCTACAATTAAATAAAATAAAATAAAATAAACTAAAGTACAAAAACAAACAAACACTAAATTATAGAAAATAAAAAAAATTACAAGAATTTTAAACTAATTACACCTAATCTAAGCCCCCTAATAAAATTAAAAAAAAAAAAAAAATAATAAAAATCCCTACCCTATACTAAATTACAAATAGCCCTTAAAAGGGCCTTTTGCAGGGCATTGCCCCAAAGTAATCAGCTCTTTTACCTGTAAAAAAAGAAATACAACCCCCCAACATTAAAACCCACCAACCACACACCCAACCCTATTCTAAAACCCACCCAAACCCCCCTTAATAAAACCTAACACTAACCCCCTGAAGATCACCCTAAAAACCTAACACTAACCCCCTGAAGATCACCCTACCTTGAGCTGTCTTCACCCAGCCGGGCACAAGTGGACCTCCAGAGGGGAAGAAGTCTTCATCCGATCCGGGGCAGAAGAGGACATCCAGACCGGCAGAAGTCTTTATCCCGGCGGCATCTTCTATCTTCATCCATCCGGAGCGGAGCGGGTCCATCTTCAATCCATCTGACACGGAGCATCCTCTTTCATCGACGCCCTAACAAAGAATGAAGGTTCCTTTAAATGGCGTCATCCAAGATGGCGTCCCTTGAATTCCGATTGGCTGATAGGATTCTATCAGCCAATCGGAATGAAGGTAGGAAAAATCCTATTGGCTGATCCAATCAGCCAATAGGATTGAAGTTCAATCCTATTGGCTGATCCAATCAGCCAATAGGATTGAGCTCGCATTCTATTGGCTGTCCCAATAAGCCAATAGAATGCGAGCTCAATCCTATTGGCTGTCCCAATCAGCCAATAGGATTTTTCCTACCTTAATTCCGATTGGCTGATAGAATCCTATCAGCCAATCGGAATTCAAGGGACGCCATCTTGGATGACGTCATTTAAAGGAACCTTCATTCTTCGTTAGGATGTCGATGGAAAAGGATGCTCCGCATCGGATGGATTGAAGATGGACCCGCTCCGCTCCAGATGGATGAAGATAGAAGATGCCGCCTGGATGAAGACTTCTGCCGGTCTGGATGTTAGGGGCAGCAGATTAGGGGTTAATAATTTTAGTTTTTGCAATGCAGGAGGGCCTCGATTTAGGGGTTAATAGGTAGTTTATGGGTGTTAGTGTACTTTTTAGCACTTAATTTATGAGTTTTATGCTACAGCTTTGTAGCGTAAAACTCATAACTACTGACTTTCGATTGCGTGACGAATCTTGCGGGATAGGCTGTTCCGCTCACTTTTTGGCCTCCCAGAAAAAGCTTGTAATATCGGGCTATGGAAGTCCCATTGAAAAAAGTCTTTACGCAAATTCCGTAAGTTAATTTGCGGTACGGCCAAAAAAGTGTGCGGTGCCCCTAAACCTGCAAGGCTCATAATCCCAGCGGTAGTGAAAAAGCAGCGTTATGAGCCTTAACGCTGCTTTTTCACTCATACCACAAAACTCGTAATCTAGCCGAATATTAATAATGAATATTGCATAACTATGTTTTTACATGTTTTCATCTACTTAACTGTAAAAGGCTCCAATACACTTCATTATATGTCTATATATATGTGTACATATGTATTTATATGTTTATATGTATATATGTCTGTAAATGGCGAATCATGTCCGCCCTGCATCGCTAAATGCCAACATCATACTTTGTCAGCATTTAACATTGCAGAAACATTTCTGGTGAAATGCTTGTGCAATGTCGCCCCCTGCACATTCGTGGCTGATAGGGATGATAGCAGTCTGCCACCTCAGAGGTGGCGGATGAGTTAAGGAGCAGCAGTCTTGGCAACTTTGATGTTTCGCAAAACAGTTAACCAGAGCTCTGAAGTTGCAGTAATCGTTCTAGAGAGAATCACGATTGTGGTCAAGCGATTATGTTTACTTTTAACTCATAATACCAGTGGTAAGCCCAACAAGTGTTTACTTTTAACTTGTAATACCAGTGGTAAGCCCAACAAGTGTTTACTTTTAACTTGTAATACCAGTGGTAAGCCCGACAAGAGCAAACCTTCATGATAAACCCCTTATCGCTTGGAGACAATCGCTTGCATTCCACAGTTCACTCATAGGCCTCTATTTATTAAGCTGTCAACCGCAAATACGCTGGATTTACGCAGCGTATTTGTGGCGAGCCTGATTCCCCTTAGTTATCAAAGGCTATAGACCGGCAAAAGTAGAATTCAGTGACGTAACATACGATCCGCCGGACTCAGTCCGACACAGATCAATGGTTACGTCACTCCAGATGTTCCGGACGTAAGTTCGGCACAATCTGACTACTTTTGCTAGTTATCAATATCCTACCAGGTACGCTCGGCACTTATCCGGCCCAGTGTACCTGGTTTTCAATCCGCTGCCCTGGAGGCAGCGGATGCCATAGGAATCAATGGGAGTCTGACAGCAGCGAAAGCTTATGTTCGCTGCTGCCCGATATCCCATTGATTCCTATGGGAAATGTTTACACTTAACACCCTAACATGTACCCTGAGTCTAAACACCCCTAATCTGCCCCCCCTACACTGCCGCCACCTATATTATACTTATTAACCCCTAAACCGCCACTCCCAGAGCCCACCGCCACTCTAATAAACTTATTAACCCCTAAACCACCGCTCACAGACCCCGCCACAACTCTAATAAATGTATTAACCTCTAAATCGCCACTCCCGGAGCCCACCGCCACTCTAATAAAATTATTAACCCCTAAACCACTGCTCACAGACCCCGCCACAACTCTAATAAATGTATTAACCTCTAAATCGCCGCTCCCGGAGCCCAGCGCCACTCTAATAAAATTATTAACCCCTAAACCGCCGCTCCCGGACCCCGCCGCCACCTACATTATATTTATTAACCCCTAATCTGCCGCCCCTATACTGCCGCCACCTACATTATATTTATTAACCCCTAATCTGCCCCCCCCTACACCGTCGCCACTATATTAATTTTATTAACCCCTAAACCTAAGTCTAACCCTAACCCTAACACCCCCCTAATTTAAATATTATTTAAATTAATCTAAATAAATGTACTATTATTAACTAAATTATTCCTATTTAAAACTAAATACTTACCTATAAAATAAACCCTAAGATAGCTACAATATAATTAATAGTTACATTGTAGCTAGCTTAGGGTTTATTTTTATTTTACAGGCAACTTTGTATTTATTTTAACTAGGTAGAATAGTTATTAAATAGTTATTAACTATTTTATAACTACCTAGCTAAAATAAATACAAATTTACCTGTAAAATAAATCCTAACCTAAGTTACAATTACACCTAACACTACAATTAAATAAATTAAATTAATTAACTAAAATTACCTACAATTAAATACAATAAAATAAAATAAACTAAAGTACAAAAACAAACAAACACTAAATTACAGAAAATAAAAAAAATTACAAGAATTTTAAACTAATTACACCTAATCTAAGCCCCCTAATAAAATAAAAAAACCCAACAAAATAATAAAAATCCCTACCCTATACTAAATTACAAATAGCCCTTAAAAGGGCCTTTTGCGGGCATTGCCCCAAAGTAATCAGCTCTTTGACCTGTAAAAAAAGAAATACAACCCCCCAACATTAAAACCCACCACCCAGGGGCGTGTCTAGCCGGCGCCATGATCAGTCGCACTTCATAGCAGCTCTGCATATACCAAAAGACTTATATTAAATTGTGACTGAAATCTAACTAATTACAGAGCCTCAAAACTCATATTTGATTCCTGATGCCTCCAGGAACTGTTAGGTATCAGTATAATTTTGTTCCAGTGCTGCATGAAGTACTAAATCAAATCATAAAGAGCGGCGCCGGCCTACAACTGCTAATTTTACTAAAGCCTCCCAAGACTGTAGGGCTCTGCAGGATCGATGAACCGCCTGAACAAGATGGAGTACTCAGACTTACATGATTTACTGCTGGAGCTCACAAACAAGCTAGATAAAGGGTTTGACGACCTGGTCGCCATTTTCAGGGAAGTACCTGTACAAGATCACAGTGACTGCCTCACTAACGAAGACCCGATTCTCACAGAATCATCAGTGGACATATCCCCTACTCAGCAGCGCTTCCCATCGTGGGGAGTTAAGGATGGAAGAGCCCCGAGTTGTGAGTCGAGAGATCATAGAGTGGCTGACACTGTATTTGACCTAACCGGCTGGTCACTCTCGCACGCTGAGGACACGCAGCAGCATCTATTCATGAGCGCAGATATGCCGAGCGCTGAGCCATCTTTTCTAACAGACATGCAACCTATACTATATTTGGCACCATATACCCACTGTCTCGGTGGGACGCAGTCAGATGTCCATTTGGCTTGGATCTTGGAACGGGCGGCTGCGGACGACTCCCAGTGGCGGGACTATGAGATTCTTCACCTCCAGACTGTGAGACCTGCAGATTTTACATATACCCGCTTGTTTGAGAAATCTCGCATTCAGTGTGCCCATGTTCACACAGTTTCCTTCTCAGCCTACAATAAGCTGGTGCGATCCTGTCTGCGAGTTGGAGTGGGTTAACCTAAAAAGACTCTTCAACGGCACCAAGATGGACAGTGTCCTATTTAAGCTTAGGCAATGTTTAACGTGAACTTATATGTAGTTTAGGTTTAACTTGTGCAAATAGTTCACAAAATTTAGCTTTAATCTATGCCTGAATACATGTTTGTTTTTATGTAGCCTTCCCTTGAGTTACCCCTATAACCAATTTCTGGCGGCTGCAAATATTACTGTAGGTGTTAATTGCTGAGTAGGTTTGCTATGACTGATTCGCTTTAGGTAGTGCTGTGCTACTTGCTCTACTATTGTCTTTTACATTCTCCTAAGCTGAGCTAACAAATTCTCTAATAGTTCTACTATCTGATATACTGTTTTATGATTACTATGGGAGCTACTATCAGGTCACTCACAATAAGGCACTCTCTCCCAAGATTATATAGTTTTTATAACCCCATCAGTTTGCTACAAAAAATGTATAGACATAGCACCCCTTTAGTCACTTCAGCATCTCTCCCTATGTGTCTTCTCCAATACATGTTTACATAAGGTTGAGAATTTGAATTATATTGGACTAGGTTGCTTCAGCTAGTAGATTAGGATTTGCCATAACTTCCCTTACATAGTTTATATTGTGTGCACAGCTAGACTGTACATTAATCCTGATAGCCCCCTTCCCTAACAATGTAATAATCTACTGTCTCAGTGAGTGATAAATCTGTCAGCACCATATCATACAGTGACACTAGCTATCCATAAATTTTCTTGATAACTATTTTTGCCGTGTGGCTACACTCCACCCCTGAACATAAAATATGTGCTCATTACTGCTCACTAAAGTTATGTTAACATTTCATATGCACTTAGGTCTGATAGTGTTACCTTTTGTTACTTGCTAGGTGTGAAATATACTACCTATATCTTCATTTCAAACATACTGTTAGCCTGTATATATTCTGAACTATACCATTAGCCTCCTAGATAAGGAGCAGCTTGCAGATAGTTTAGACCAAGGTTTCCATTTTGCATATGTTTATCTTGCATTTTTATATAATTTGGAGTACGCTCCAAAAGTTCTTGGGTATATTATACCAACTGCTATGGTCAGGTTTAGCTTAAAATTCTTTTGCATTACGCAGATAAGCTTGAATAGGGTATATAGCAGTTATATTGCAGATGTCAGTTAGGAGTCTCCCTGGTATATGTAGCATCTCGACACTGTTACATGTGCAAAGAGAAAAACTACTGTACCTATACCTTTATTATTTTTTTTTATTTTTTCTTATTCTTTTCTTTTTCCCCTCAAATTAGCAACCTAACAAACTAAGTGCCCTCCCACCCCATATAAGATAACCCTCTAGATCTCTAAAACTGATCTGTAAACTTTATATGACTAAGAAGTAAAAGACGCCCAGTTTAAAGCACCCGGGGACAAGTCCATAATGAGAGTATGTGCATTATATTTTAACTTAGGTGGCCTACACCCTATGTACTAGTCAATATATCTCAAGGAGTTGCCTCTATTACCCAGTTGAATCATATTTACAGCTCAATAAACTAGCCTCACCCTTAGTAGCATTAGAGACAATGACCCTCTTCCCTATATAACCAATACGTTGTGCTAAAAAGGGCATGCTCCTATATTGGGATAATATTTATCCTTCCCCTGAAAAACAAATAGAAAGCCATCCCTCCTAGAGCTTGATCTAATGTATATACGACCTTAGCCTACTTCCTATGCCATAACACTCCTCTAGATTACAAGAACCTACTTCCTCATCCTGCACCCTACCATCTCTTCACTATGATCAGATACTATCGGTTCACTCCCCCATTATACACTCTAGCCCAATAACCCTTACTCCAAGCGGTGCTTACCCGCTGATTGTTATTGGATATTCTGAAGCCCATAAGGGGCTACCAACTTGGCTATCATATGCTTTTCTTTCAGTTCCATGTGTTTAAATGGTCCATAAGTGGCCGTTCATATAGCCAACTAATTAAGCTACTATATTAAGAAAATAGAGGTCAGAAAAGCCTATTTGTTGACATATATTGTTATGTTCTTTTTCATTTCTAACATGTCTTATTTTCACTATATGTGACAATGTTATGTACAAATTGATATTCTTATCCTTATTGCTATAAGGCTTCTATTGTATGTTATACTATCATTTTGAAACCTCAATAAAAAAATATAAATAAAAAAAAACCCACCACCCACACACCCAACCCTACTCTAAAACCCACCCAAACCCCCCTTAATAAAACCTAACACTAACCCCCTGAAGATCACCCTACCTTGAGCTGTCTTCACCCAGCCGGGCACAAGTGGACCTCCAGAGGGGAAGAAGTCTTCATCTGATCCGGGCAGAAGAAGACATCCAGACCGGCAGATGTCTTCATCCCGGCGGCATCTTCTATCTTCATCCATCCGGAGCAGAGCGGGTCCATCTTCAATCCATCCGATACGGAGCATCCTCTTCCATCGACGTCCTAACAAAGAATGAAGGTTCCTTTAAATGACATCATCCAAGATGGCGTCCCTTGCATACCGATTGGCTGATAGGATTCTATCAGCCAATCGGAATTAAGGTAGGAAAAATCCTATTGGCTGATCCAATCCGCCAATAGGATTGAAGTTCAATCCTATTGGCTGATCCAATCAGTCAATATGATTGAGTTCGCATTCTATTGGCTGTTCCAATCAGCCAATAGAATGCGAGCTCAATCCTATTGGCTGATTGGATCAGCCAATAGGATTTTTCCTACCTTAATTCCGATTGGCTGATAGAATCCTATTAGCCAATCGGAATTCAAGGGACGCCATCTTGGATGACGTCATTTAAAGGAACCTTCATTCTTTGTTAGGACGTCGATGGAAGAGGATGCTCCGCATCGGATGGATTGAAGATGGACCCGCTCCGCTCCAGATGGATGAAGATAGAAGATGAAGAATTCTGCCGGTCTGAATGTCCTCTTCTGCCCGGATCAGATGAAGACTTCTTCCCCTCTGGAGGTCCACTTGGGCCCGGCTGGGTGAAGACGGCTCAAGGTAGAGTGATATACAGGGGGTTAGTGTTAGGTTTTATTAAGGGGGGTGTGGGTGGGTTTTAGAGTAGGGTTGGGTGTGTGGGTGGTGGGTTTTAATGTTGGGGGGTTTGTATTTCTTTTTTTACAGGTAAAAGAGCTGATTACTTTGGGGCAATGCCCCACAAAAGGCCATTTTAAGGACTATTTGTAATTTAGTATAGGGTAGGGAATTTTATTATTTTGGGGGGCTTTTTATTTTATTAGGGGGATTAGAGTAGGTGTAATTAGTTTAATTTTTTTTTTTTTTCTGTAATTTAGTGTTTGGTTTTTTTGTACTTTAGTTAATTTTATTTAATTGTAATTAGTTTTATTTAATTGTAGTTAATTTATGTAATTATTTTAATGATAGTGCAGTGTTAGGTGTAATTGTAACTTATGTTAGGTTTTATTTTACAGGTAAATTTGTACTTATTTTAACTAGGTAGTTATTAAATAGTTAATAACTATTTAATAACTATTGTACCTAGTTAAAATAAATACAAAGTTCCCTGTAAAATAAAAATAAATCCTAAAATAGCTACAATGTAATTATTAATTATATTGTAGCTATCTTAAGGTTTATTTTATAGGTAAGTATTTAGTTTTAAATAGGAATAATTTAGTTAATGATAGTAATATTTATTTAGATTTATTTAAATTATATTTAAGTTAGGGGGTGTTAGGATTAGGGTTAGACTTCGGTTTAGGGGTTAATAACTTTATTATAGTGGTGGCGGTATAAAGGGGGGCAGGATAGGGGTTAATAAATATAATGTAGGTGGCAGCGGGCTCCGGGAGCGGCGGTTTAGGGGTTAAACATTTTATTTGGTTGTGGCGGGATCCGGGAGCGGCGGTTTAGGGGTTAAACAATTCATTTAGTTGCGGCGGGGTCTGGGAGCGGCAGGATAGGGGTTAATAACTTTATGTAGGTGGCGGCGGGGTCCGGGAGCGGCGGTTTAGGGGTTACTATATTTATTATAGTTGCGGCGGGGTCCGGGAGCGGCGGTTTAGGGATTAATAAGTTTATTTAGTTGCGGGGGTCTCCAGGAGTGGTGGTTTAGGGGGTAAAACAGTATAGTTTAGTGTGGGTGCTTAGTGACAGTATAGCAAGAAAGCTGCGAATAAGCCGAAGAGCAGCGAGATCGATGACTGTTAGTTAACAACAGTCAGCTGCTCATCGCACCGTACTTGGTGCACGGCTTTTTGACAGCTTTCTTGATAAATTTGGCAAACGTATTCAGGTCCGCAGCGGCGATGTTAGGCGATCTTAGGCAAGCATATTGGGGCTGTCGAATGCAGTTAAGTAGACAGCTTGATAAATAGAGGCCATAATCTAGCCCTTAATATGTAAAAAACATACCTGAAGCTATAAACATTAGTCCCTTTCAGCACTGTTTCCAATCAACCCTGAAATGGCTTTGCTTTATCCTTGTCCAATCAGCATTGACTTGCTGATTAGACTCAGGAGTGAGCACACATTAACATTGATCTTGCAGATCAAGAGGAAATTTCTGATTCTAATCTAGGGTTGATCACACACATGTGCCTCTCTGAATCATATCTCTAAAATTACACAAACACACAGTGTTGCTCTACAAATGACAAAGTCACTTATATTTACTATTAATAAAACAGCCTCCCTAGTCACCCCAACCACTATGTTATTCTAGAGGACATATTTAGTGCATTTGCTCTGTAGAAGAACATATGATGTTCTAACCTTTATGAAGTGAGGTAACTGAAACACATAAACGCACACTATATTATTATAAGATATTTTCATTAACAGTTGACAAAGGATTAGTGCTGCTAATGCCCAACTATACCAACCAGCCATAAAAATAATGATTAGATTTTATTATTTAGAAACACTCTTAGAGCACATTACTGTTGCTGTCTCTAATATCTCTATCTGTAAATGTATACATTTATACAGGAAAGTAGTCAGTACAAGCAGAGTCCAGTAACAATTAGGCAATCCAAAGTATCAGCAGTTCAGGGGTTAAACAGGAGCATAGTCAGAGGTAAGTAGAGTTCAACAACAGTTAGGCAATCAACAGTAATACAGAAGTTCAGGAGAATAGCACCCAGGAAGCACATAACCTATACTAGGGCAAAGAATAGTAGGCAGACATGGTACTTATATAGGCGCATATTCATGCCAAGGAGGCTCCCAGGTGCGATCTGACCGGCATCAGGAAGAGGAGGCATGCGGCGATGATGTCATCATCACGCACCTACTGCCACTGCCGCGTCCATGGCAACGGAGCGGCAATGGAGGAGCCGTGACAAGGGGCAAAAGAGCTAAATTTATTTTTATGTGGGTTTTGGATAATTGTGAGCTTTTGAGGGGGTGGGAGACCAGTAGCATGTTGAGAACTGATTTCATTTCTGATAGAGTCAATTTTGTCATTGAAGTAGCTGGCAAAATCTTGAGCTGAGCAGTATGGGAACATTTGCGTAGGTTTCATGTCAGAGGAGTATGCCAGGGCTGAGGATGAGTGTATGATTTCTGAGCTATGGTAGGTGGGGCCAGATTGTCAAGGACCAATGTACGGGTAGAGTTATAGTGGCAGATAGATTAATCAGGGCAGGAAAAGGAGGGGATGAAAGAGAGGAGAGGTTCGAGAGAGCTAGCGAGCTGTTGCTGATCTAATGACGACGCTTCTGTAAAGTTTGGTGTGAGGGGTAGAAGAAGGAGGGAGAGTTGTAGTAAGGGATGTGATGTTACAAGTTAGGAGCAGATGGTCAGAAAGAGAAAAAGGGGAGTTTGTGAAGTTTGAGATAATGCATCGATAGCTGAAAATCAGATCAAGGAAGTGATCATCTTTGTGAGTGGGAGATTCAGTCCATTGTGAAAGGCTGAAAGAGGAAGTGAGTTGCAGAAGTTGTTTTGCAGAGGAGGCAGTGGGTATCTGAGGAAAGGAAATAAGGTAGCCAGGTGGCAAAATGATCTAGAAATAGAGTTGAATAGCCAGGGGGTGGTATATGACTGTAACGGGTATAGCGAGGGGAGAGAATATGCGAATCATGTATGTTTCAAATGAAGAAAATGTGAAGAAAGAGAAGGGTTGTATTTGTTGAAAGTAGCAACAAGAGGAAAGTAAAATACCAACACCACCTCTGTGTCTATTATCAGACCTAGGATTGTGGCTGAAGTGGAGACCCCCAATGTGACAGTGCAGCAGAGAAAGCTGTGTCTGAAGGAGAGAGCCAGAAGATTGATAGAGTGGTAGATAGAGTTCATGGATAAAAGTTGCAAACAGAGCAAGAGTTCCAGAGTGCACAAGTAAAGGGGGTGGTAGCTTTAGATGCAAGAGGAATGAGATTAAGGTTACCAGTGTTTTGTTTTTGAAGTCTATTGAAGGGCACACATGGTTGTGCAAGGCTAGGAAGTTGTTGGGGACCAGGATTAGGGAAGATGTCACCAGCAGATTGTATGAGCAAGAGGGAGAGTGACATGAGATGAGATGAAGATTTGCAGTAATGAGTGCATTTGGCAGGAGATGAATGCAGGACCCAATTAATTTTGATTTTTGCTACCACGCCGAGAAGAACAGTATAAAAGTACAAAGTTTCTTTAATAGGGCCAGATTTCGAGTGGAGAGCTATTTTAACGTACACCTGTGCCATTTTCCCAGGGTGCCTGTGAGCCTCATAACAAGCAGAAGACACTTTGCCCAGGTGCTTGGATCCCTTTTGGAGAGCAGGGGCCACTTTCCCAGAGTGCTTGAGTGCGTTTTGGCAGGAACCACTTTCCTGGGGTACCTTTGCACCTATTAGTTAGCAGGGTCCATTTTCCTGGGGTGTCTAAGCACCTATTGGTGAACAGGGGTCAAATTCCAGTGGTACCTGGGTGCCTAATAATGAGCAGGGGCCACTTTCCTTGGGTGCATAGGAGCCTTTTGGAAAGCAGGTGTCTGGGAGTCTATTGGCAAGCACATGCAGGTAATTTGATTTTCTGAAAGCTATTTGCCCAACTGCTTATTAGACAAAAGGTTTTTGCCTAAGAAAATACTTTTTTTAAAGCAGAAAAAATCCTAAAATAACTATTTGCCAAGGTAAAAGCCATTCTTTTGAAATAACTTTATGCCTACCACACACACACATATATATATATATATATATATATATATATATATATATATATATATATATAACCAGATTACAAGTGGTGCTCTATTTAGAGCTTTTACTTAAGTGATAACACCACCAAAAGTAGAATGTAAAACAAGTTGAAAGTAAAACTTTTCTGCGCAAGCAAAACTCCCTGTGTGCTAGCTCCAGGACTTCGGATATTGTGACCGCGATAGACTTCAATAGAGAACGCAGCAGAATAAAAAAACTAATACTAATTGTTTACTAACCCAATAGGAGTTATCAATATTTCACAATCCAATGTTCTTAACATATAAGAAAATGTTTTTTTTGTTTTTTTTTAAATAGATATTTCTATGTATTAATTCTTCATGTGTGCTAAGCCGACATGAGTTATATTAAGGTGTGTGATGTATTTATTAAATATAAAATATTGAAAAATATTAATAATGTAAATAATTATTTAAAAAAAAAAGCAAAAAGTGCTGCGCGCTAAAGGCACTATTAGCGTTAAAAAATATAGAAATGATTAAAACATTGAGGCAGGTATCAGTACATTTTGTGCCTCAACTTGACACTTAATCATAGGAATAATTATTATAGATGTACAAAAATATTCTAAAAAAAATCAATAGAATATATTTATATATTTTACAGTAACAATAATATTTTTAATAAGATTTTTTTCAATATTTTGTATTTAATATTTACATAACACTCTTTAAGATAATTAATATTTTTTATTAGATTTTGTTTATATGAGCGTAACAGTTTATTTTAATGTATTTTGCTTGTGTTTGGTGCAACTTTTATTTTAGCCCTAACCCTTTACCTGAGGTCTTCCGTAGCGCTAACCCTGCGTGCATTAAATTTGATTACACTTGAGCAAACACGTTTACTTTCGCCTTGTAATAAGAACGTAAATTAACACTGCTTCTATATTGCTATATATCATGCATAATAAATTTAGCTTGCCACTTGTAATCTAGCTCATAATGTTTTTTTTTATTTCTTTTTTATTGTGGCAATAATTGTCCGGAACAAAAGTGAAGGTAACATACGTTTTGTCTGACACATGAAAAGGAGCCTTTCCTGCCTTGAACAAGTCAACTACATTCTTTTGCTGTGTGCATTTGTATGTTCGTGTACTCATTAAAGGGCACAATCGTTTTGTGTTTTCAGACAAAAATATATTACAGAATTTTTATATTCCTCTGAACCCAAATATCTAATAGTTATATGATTTTTCAGAATATGTTATGAGTTTTCTTACCAAACGTATTCCTGGAAGTTCTTTCTCCATAAGTGTTTTCATCCCCTCATTTGTGAGAGTGCCTTCCTTGCTTGCATACATGTTAAAGACATTGACGATTGTTGTGAATGCTGTCTCTAATTCAGTCATCGTGCAAACTTAGAGTTGTTCTGCTACTGCAGTCTTAGGATGTAAGGGAAATGTTGTATTACAGACACCTTGAGTCATTTATATATTAGGTGTATCTCAGATCTCTAGTATGAGGTTATGCATATTTATCGATAAACAAACGCCCAAAGCTTTGTCAGTGACCTGTAATTATTGACACAACTTAAAGAGTTTAGATAGTTTTAACTTTGCTAATTAGATTTTCTGTAAACAGTGAACTCTCCTTAAAATTACCCTGGCCTTTGTCAATTATTATTTATTAGAGATATTTGAGGACAAAAATTTCCGCAAATATTCGGTGGCTGCACTATTCAAATTTTTGTTAAACATTTACATTAATTTTCATTAAACAAATTGAAATGTTTCAAAGCTACATGTTTCAAAGTATTTTTCATTGGTGCATTTATTTGGATTAATTCATCTGAAAATTAAATGGATAGTAAAGTCCAAAATAAACTTTTACAGTTCACAAATGGCTTGTAATTTTAAACAACTTTCTAATTTACTTTTGCTTTCTTTCCTTTTGTTATTCTTAGTTGAAAGCTAAACCTAGGTAGGCTCATATGCTAATATCTAAGCCCTTGAAGGCCGCCTCTCATCTGAATGCCTTTGACAGTTTTTCACAGCTAGAGGGTGTTAGTTCAAGTGCTTCATATAGATAACACTGTGTTCAGGGACGTGAAGTTATTTAAGAGTCAGCACTAATTGCAAGTCTGTCAAAAGATATGAGATAAGGATTATGAGGCAATCAGCAGAAGCTTAGATACAAGGTAATAACAGAGGTAAAAGGTATATTTCTATAACAGTGATGGTTATGCAAAACTGGGGAATGGCAAATAAAAGGATTATCTATCTTTTTAAACAATAACATTTTTGGTGTTAACTATCCATTTCAGCTTTGTCAGTGACTTATAAGTGTTGATACAGCTTAAAATTTTAGATAGTTACTCATCAGATTTTCAGTGAACATTAGTTGACACACCTTATAATTATTTTTGTACCTTGCGCTTGTTAATTACTATTTATATACTTTATAAATGCAATCTTTGCTATAGTAACGTATACATAATTTATATAAATTACTATTTATATAATTTATAAATACAATCTTTTGCTATATTAAAGGGACACTGAACCCACATTTTTTCTTGTGTAATTCAGATAGAGCATGCAATTTTAAGCAACTTTCTAATTTACTCCTTTTATCAATTTTTCTTTGTTCTCTTGCTATCATTATTTGAAAAAGAAGGCATCTAAGCTTTTTTTGTTTCAGTACTCTGGACAGCACTTTTTTATTTACTTATACAAAGAGAATTAAGAAAATTTGATAATAGGAGTAAATTAGAAAGCTGCTTAAAATTTCATGCTCAATCTGAATCACGAAAGAGCGGCTCGGTACTAACTTGCAAGTTGTTTCCACCGCTCACCTCCCTATAGCGCTGCTATTGCAGGTTTGCAAAAACCCGGCGTTAGCAGGCAATAAGTGAGCGTTGAGCAAAATTGAGCTCCATACCGCACTCCAATACCAGCGCTGCTTTGAGCTGGTTTTACGTGCTTGTGCCCGATTTCCCAATAGACATCAATGGGGAGAGCCAGCTAAAAAAAAGCCTAACACCTGCAATAAAGGAGCGTAAAGCTTCATAACGCAGCCCCATTGATTCCTATGGGAGACAAAATTTATGTTTACACCCTAATCTGCTGCCCCCCCACATGCTGCCACCTACATACACTTATTAACCCCTAATCTGCCGCCCCAACATCGCCAACACCTACATTACACTTATTAACCCCTAATCTGCTGCCCCCGACATCGCCGCCACCTACCTACACTTATTAACCCCTAATCTGCCGCCCCCAATGTCGCCACCACCTACCTACACTTATTAACCCCTAATCTGCCGCCCACAACATCGCCGACACCTACATTACACTTATTAACCCCTAATCTGCCACCCCCGATGCAATCAGCCAATAGGATTGAGCTCGCATTCTATTGGCTGTTCCAATCAGCCAATAGAAATGTGATCTCAATCCTATTGGCTGATTGCATCAGCCAATAGGATTTTTTCACCTTTTATTCCAATTGGCTGATAGAATCAGCCAATCCGAATTCAAGCGACGCCATCTTGGATGACGTTACTTAAAGGAACCTTCATTCGAGAAGAACCGTCGGAAGAAGAGGATGCTCCATGCCGGATGTCTTAAAGATGGAGCCGCTCTGCGTCGGATGGATGAAAATAGAAGATGCAGTCTGGATGAAGATTTCTGCCGGCTTGGATGAAGACTTCGGCCCGCTTGGATGAAGACTTCTGCCGCTGAGGACTTCTGCCGCTTCGTTGAGGATGGATGCCGGGTCTTCAAAACTGTAAGTGGATCTTCGGGTGTTAGTGTTAGTTTTTTTTAAGGGTTTATTGGGTGGGTTTTATTTTTAGCTTAGGGTTTGGGCGGAAAAAGAGCTAAATGCCCTTTTAAGGGCAATGGCCATCCAAATGCCCTTTTCAGGGCAATGAGGAGCTTAGGTTTTTTAGGTAGGTTTTTATTTGGGGGGTTTGGTTGTGTGGGTGGTGGGTTTTACTGTTGGGGGTGTTTGTATTTTTTTTTTTTACAGGTAAAATGCCTAACAAAAGGACCTTTTAAGGGCTATTGGCAGTTTAGTTTAGACTAGGGTTTTTTATTTTGGGGGGCTTCTTTATTTTGATAGGGTTATTAGATTAGGTGTAATTAGTTTAAATATTTGATCATTTCTTTTTTATTTTGTGTAATTTAGTGGGGTTTTTTGTAATTTAGTTAATTGTATTTCATTAATGTAATTTATATAATTGTAGTGTAAGGTTAGGTGTTAGTGTAAGACAGGTTAGGTTTTATTTTACAGGTAAATTTATATTTATCTTAACTAGGTAGCTAGTAAATAGTTAATAACTATTTACTAACTAGTCTACCTAGTTAAAATAAATACAAACTTAACTGTGAAATAAAAATAAAACCTAAGATAGCTACAATGCAACTATTAGTTATATTGTAGCTAGCTTAGGGTTTATTTTACAGGTAAGTATTTAGTTTTAAACAGTTTATTTTAATATATTTTGCTTGTGTTTGGTGCAACTTTTATTTTAGCCCTAACCCTTTACCTGAGGTCTTCAGTAGCGCTAACCCTGCATGCATTAAATTTGATTACACTTGAGCAAACACGTTTACTTTCGCCTTGTAATAAGAACGTAAATTAACACACCTTCTATATTGCTATATATCATGCATAATAAATTTAGCTTGCAACTTGTAATCTAGCTCATAATGTTTTTTTTTATTTCTTTTTTATTGTGGCAATAATAGTCCGGAACAAAAGTGAAGGTAACATACGTTTTGTCTGACACATGAAAAAGAGCCTTTCCTGCCTTGAACAAGTCATCAACATTCTTTTGCTGTGTGCATTTGTATGTTCGTGTACTCATTAAAGGGCACAATCGTTTTGTGTTTTCAGACAAATGCAAAATATATTACAGAATTTTTATATTCCTCTGAACCCAAATTTCTTATAGTTATATGATTTTTCAGAATATGTTATGAGTTTTCTTACCAAAAGTATTCCTGGAAGTTCTTTCTCCATAAGTGTTTTCATCCCCTCCTTTGTGAGAGTGCCTTCCTTGCTTGCATACATGTTAAAGACATTGACGATTGTTGTGAATGCTGTCTCTAATTCAGTCATCGTGCAAACTTACGGCTAGATTTAGAGTTTTGTCGGTAACGACCCGCGTAGCTAATGCTGGCTTTTTTTCCACCCGCACCTTTTAAATACCGCTGGTATTTAGAGTTCACAGAAGGGCTGCGTTAGGCTCCAAAAAGGGAGCGTATAGCATATTTACCGTCATTGCAACTCTCAATACCAGCGGTGCTTATGGACGCAGACAGCTTCAAAAACGTGCTCGTGCACGATTCCCCCATAGAAAACAATGGGGCAGTTTGAGCTGAAAAAAAACCTAACACCTGCAAAAAAGCAGCGTTAAGCTCCCAACGCAGCCCCATTGTTTCCTATTGGGAAACACTTCCTATGTCTGCACCTAACACACTAACATGTACCCCGAGTCTAAACACCCCTAACCTTACACTTATTAACCCCTAATCTGCCGCCCCCGCTATCGCTGACCCCTGCATATTTTTTTTAACCCCTAATCTGCCGCTCCGTACACCGCCGCAACCTACATTATACCTATGTACCCCTAATCTGCTGCCCCTAACACCGCCGACCCCTATATTATATTTATTAACCCCTAATCTGCCCCCCACAACGTCGCCACCAGCTACCTACAATAATTAACCCCTAATCTGCCAACCGGACCTCACCCCTACTATAATAAATGTATTAACCCCTAATCCGCCTCACTAACCCTATAATAAATAGTATGAACCCCTAATCTGCCCTCCCTAACATCGCTGACACCTAACTTCAAGTATTAACCCCTAATCTGCCGACCGGACCTCACCGCTACTCTAATAAATGTATTTACCCCTAAAGCTAAGTCTAACCCTAACACTAACACCCCCCTAAATTAAATATAATTTAAATCTAACAAAATAAATTAACTCTTATTAAATAACATTCCTATTTAAAGCTAAATACTTACCTGTAAAATAAACCCTAATATAGCTACAATATAAATAATAATTATATTGTAGCTATTTTAGGAATAATATTTATTTTACAGGCAACTTTGTAATTATTTTAACCAAGTACAATAGCTATTAAATAGTTAATAACTATTTAATAGCTACCTAGTTAAAATAATGACAAAATGTAAAATAAATCCTAACCTAAGTTACAATTAAACCTAACACTACACTATCAATAAATTCATTAAATTAAATACCTACAATTATCTACAATTAAATCTAACACTACACTATCAATAAATTAATTAAATAAAATACCTACAAATAAATACAAATAAATAAATTAACTAAATTACAAAAAATAAAAAAAGCTAAGTTACAAAAAATAAAAAAGTTAATTACAAACATAATAAAAATATTACAACAATTTTAAGCTAATTACACCTACTCTAAGCCCCCTAATAAAATAACAAAGCCCCCCAAAATAAAAAAATGCCCTACCCTATTCTAAAATTAAAATAGAAAAGCTCTTTTACCTTACCAGCCCTTAAAAGGGCCTTTTGCGGGGCATGCCCCAAAGAATTCATCTCTTTTGCCTGTAAAAAAAACATACAATACCCCCCCCCAGAAATTATAACCCACCACCCACATACCCCTAATCTAACCCAAACCCCCCTTAAATAAACCTAACACTAAGCCCCTGAAGATCTTCCTACCTTGTCTTCACCATGCCAGGTATCACCGATTGGTCCAGGCTCCGAAGTCTTCATCCAAGCCCAAGCGGGGGCTGGAGATCCATCATCCGGCTGAAGTCTTCTATCAAGCGGCAAGAAGAAGTCCAGAAGAGGCTCCAAAGTCTTCATCCTATCCGGGCAGAAGAGGAGACCGGACCGGCAACCATCTTCATCCAAGCGGCATCTTCTATCTTCATCCGATGACGAGCGGCTCCATCTTGAAGACCTCCGGCGCGGATACATCCTCTTCTTCCGACGTCCTAAGTCCGAATGAAGGTTCCTTTAAATTACATCATCCAAGATGGCGTCCCTCGAATTCTGATTGGCTGATAGGATCCAATCGGAAATAAGGTAGGAAAAATCTGATTGGCTGATGGAATCAGCCAGATTCAAGTTCAATCCGATTGGCTGATCCAATCAGCCAATCAGATTGAGCTCACATTCTATTGGCTGATCAGAACAGCCAATAGAATGCGAGCTCAATCTGATTGGCTGATTCAATCAGCCAATCAGATTTTCCCTACCTTAATTTCGATTGGCTGATAGAATCCTATCAGCCAATCGGAATTTGAGGGACGCCATCTTGGATGACGTCATTTAAAGGAACCTTCATTCGGACTTAGGACGTCGGAAGAAGAGGATGGATCCGCGCCGGAGGTCTTCAAGATGGAGCCGCTCGTAATCGGATGAAGATAGAAGATGCCGCTTGGATGAAGATGGTTGCCGGTCCGGATCTCCTCTTCTGCCCGGATAGGATGAAGACTTTGGAGCCTCTTCTGGACTTCTTCTTGCCGCTTGATAGAAGACTTCAGCCAGATGATGGATCTCCAGCCCCCGCTTGGGCTTGGATAAAGACTTCGGAGCCTGGACCGATCGGTTAAACCTGGCATGGTGAAGACAAGGTAGGAAGATCTTCAGGGGCTTAGTGTTAGGTTTATTTAAGGGGGGTTTGGGTTAGATTAGGGGTATGTGCATGGTGGGTTGTAATGTTGGGGGGGGGGTATTGTATGTTTTGTTTTACAGGCAAAAGAGCTGAATTCTTTGGGGCATGCCCCGCAAAAGGCCCTTTTAAGGGCTGGTAAGGTAAAAGAGCTTCTCTATTTTAATTTTAGAATAGAGTAGGGCATTTTTTATTTTGGGGGGCTTTGTTATTTTATTAGGGGCTTAGAGTAGGTGTAATTAGCTTAAAATTGTTGTAATATTTTTATTATGTTTGTAATTAATTTTTTTATTTTTTGTAACTTAGCTTTTTTTATTTTTTGTACTTTAGTTAGTTTATTTATTTGTATTTATTTGTAGGTATTTGTATGTAATTAATTTATTGATAGTTTAGTGTTAGGTTTAATTGTAGATAATTGTAGGTATTTTATTTAATGAATTTATTAATAGTGTAGTGTTAGGTTTAATTGTAACTTAGGTTAGGATTTATTTTACAGGTAATTTTGTAATTATTTTAACTAGGTAGCTATTAAATAGTTATTAACTATTTAATAGCTATTGTACCTGGTTAAAATAATTACAAAGTTGCCTGTAAAATAAATATTATTCCTAAAATAGCTACAATATAATTATTATTTATATTGTAGCTATATTAGGGTTTATTTTACAGGTAAGTATTTAGCTTTAAATAGGAATAATTTATTTAATAAGATTGAATTTATTTCGTTAGATAAAAATTATATTTAACTTAGGGGGGTGTTAGTGTTAGGGTTAGACTTAGCTTTAGGGGTTAATACATTTATTAGAGTAGCGGTGAGGTCCGGTCGGCAGATTAGGGGTTAATACTTGAAGTTAGGTGTCGGCGATGTTAGGGAGGGCAGATTAGGGGTTAAAGCTATTTATTATAGGGTTAGTGAGGCGGATTAGGGGTTAATAAATTTATTATAGTAGCTGTGAGGTCCGGTCGGCAGATTAGGGGTTAATAATTGTAGGTAAGGTAGCAGCGACGTTGGTGGTGGCAGATTAGGGGTTAATAAATATAATATAGGGGTCGGCGGTGTTAGGGGCAGCAGATTAGGGGTACATAGGGATAACGTAGGTTGCGACGGTGTGCGGTCGGCAGATTAGGGGTTAAATTTTTTTTATAGAGTGGCGGCGATGTGGGGGGGCCTCGGTTTAGGGGTACATAGGTAGTTTATGGGTGTTAGTGTACTTTAGAGCACAGTAGTTAAGAGCTTTATAAACCGGCGTTAGCCCATAAAGCTCTTAACTCCTGACTTTTTTCTGCGGCTGGAGTTTTGTCTTTAGATTTCTAACGCTCACTTCAGCCAAGACTCTAAATACCGGCATTAGAAAGATCCCATTGAAAAGATAGGATACGCAAATGGCGTAGGGGGATCTGCGGTATGGAAAAGTCGCGGCTGCAAAGTGAGCGTTAGACCCTTACCTACAAGACTCTAAATACCAGTGGTAGTCCAAAACCAGCGTTAGGAGCCTCTAACGCTGGTTTTGACGGCTAACACCAAACTCTAAATCTAGCCGTTAGTGTTGTTCTGCTACTTCATAGGATGTAAGGGAAATGTTGTATTACAGACACCTTGAGTCATTTATATATTAGGTGTATCTCAGATCTCTAGTATGAGGTTATGCATATTTATCGATAAACAAACGCCCAAAGCTTTGTCAGTGACCTGTAATTATTGACACAACTTAAAGAGTTTAGATAGTTTTAACTTTGTTAATTAGATTTTCCGTAAACAGTGAACTCTCCTTAAAATTACCCTGGCCTTTGTCAATTACTATATATTAGAGATATTTGAGGACAAAAATTTCCGCAAATATTCGGTGGCTGCACTATTCAAATTTTTGTTAAACATTTACATTCATTTTCATTAAACAAATTGAAATGTTTCAAAGCTACATGTTTCAAAGTATTTTTCATTGGTGCATTTATTTGGATTATTTCATCTGAAAATTAAATGGATAGTAAAGTCCAAAAAAAACTTTTACAATTCACAAATGGCTTGTAATTTTAAACAACTTTCTAATTTACTTTTGCTTTCTTTCCTTTTGTTATTCTTAGTTGAAAGCTAAACCTAGGTAGGCTCATATGCTAATATCTAAGCCCTTGAAGGCCGCCTCTCATCTGAATGCCTTTGACAGTTTTTCACAGCTAGAGGGTGTTAGTTCAAGTGCTTCATATAGATAACACTGTGTTCAGGGACGTGAAGTTATTTAAGAGTCAGCACTAATTGCAAGTCTGTCAAAAGATATGAGATAAGGATTATGAGGCAATCAGCAGAAGCTTAGATACAAGGTAATAACAGAGGTAAAAAGTATATTTCTATAACAGTGATGGTTATGCAAAACTGGGGAATGGCAAATAAAAGGATTATCTATCTTTTTAAACAATAACATTTTTGGTGTTTACTATCCATTTCAGCTTTGTCAGTGACTTATAAGTGTTGATACAGCTTAAAATTTTAGATAGTTACTCATCAGATTTTCAGTGAACATTAGTTGACACACCTTATAATTATTTTTGTACCTTGCGCTTGTTAATTACTATTTATATACTTTATAAATGCAATCTTTGCTATAGTAACGTATACATAATTTATATAAATTACTATTTATATAATTTATAAATACAATCTTTTGCTATATTAAAGGGACACTGAACCCACATTTTTTCTTGTGTAATTCAGATAGAGCATGCAATTTTAAGCAACTTTCTAATTTACTCCTTTTATCAATTTTTCTTTGTTCTCTTAATATCATTATTTGAAAAAGAAGGCATCTAAGCTTTTTTTTGTTTCAGTACTCTGGACAGCACTTTTTTATTTACTTATACAAAGAGAATTAAGAAAATTTGATAATAGGAATAAATTAGAAAGCTGCTTAAAATTTCATGCTCAATCTGAATCACGAAAGAGCGGCTCGGTACTAACTTGCAAGTTGTTTCCACCGCTCACCTCCCTATAGCGCTGCTATTGCAGGTTTGCAAAAACCCGGCGTTAGCAGGCAATAAGTGAGCGTTGAGCAAAATTGAGCTCCATACCGCACTCCAATACCAGCGCTGCTTTGAGCTGGTTTTACGTGCTTGTGCCCGATTTCCCAATAGACATCAATGGGGAGAGCCAGCTAAAAAAAAGCCTAACACCTGCAATAAAGGAGCGTAAAGCTTCATAACGCAGCCCCATTGATTCCTATGGGAGACAAAATTTATGTTTACACCCTAATCTGCTGCCCCCCCCACATGCTGCCACCTACATACACTTATTAACCCCTAATCTGCCGCCCCAACATCGCCAACACCTACATTACACTTATTAACCCCTAATCTGCTGCCCCCGACATCGCCGCCACCTACCTACACTTATTAACCCCTAATCTGCCGCCCCCAATGTCGCCACCACCTACCTACACTTATTAACCCCTAATCTGCCGCCCACAACATCGCCGACACCTACATTACACTTATTAACCCCTAATCTGCCACCCCCGATGCAATCAGCCAATAGGATTGAGCTCGCATTCTATTGGCTGTTCCAATCAGCCAATAGAAATGTGATCTCAATCCTATTGGCTGATTGCATCAGCCAATAGGATTTTTTCACCTTTTATTCCAATTGGCTGATAGAATCAGCCAATCCGAATTCAAGCGACGCCATCTTGGATGACGTCACTTAAAGGAACCTTCATTCGAGAAGAACCGTCGGAAGAAGAGGATGCTCCATGCCGGATGTCTTAAAGATGGAGCCGCTCTGCGTCGGATGGATGAAAATAGAAGATGCAGTCTGGATGAAGATTTCTGCCGGCTTGGATGAAGACTTCGGCCCGCTTGGATGAAGACTTCTGCCGCTGAGGACTTCTGCCGCTTCGTTGAGGATGGATGCCGGGTCTTCAAAACTGTAAGTGGATCTTCGGGTGTTAGTGTTAGTTTTTTTTAAGGGTTTATTGGGTGGGTTTTATTTTTAGCTTAGGGTTTGGGCGGAAAAAGAGCTAAATGCCCTTTTAAGGGCAATGGCCATCCAAATGCCCTTTTCAGGGCAATGAGGAGCTTAGGTTTTTTAGGTAGGTTTTTATTTGGGGGGTTTGGTTGTGTGGGTGGTGGGTTTTACTGTTGGGGGTGTTTGTATTTTTTTTTTTTACAGGTAAAATGCCTCACAAAAGGACCTTTTAAGGGCTATTGGCAGTTTAGTTTAGACTAGGGTTTTTTATTTTGGGGGGCTTCTTTATTTTGATAGGGTTATTAGATTAGGTGTAATTAGTTTAAATATTTGATCATTTCTTTTTTATTTTGTGTAATTTAGTGGGGTTTTTTGTAATTTAGTTAATTGTATTTCATTAATGTAATTTATATAATTGTAGTGTAAGGTTAGGTGTTAGTGTAAGACAGGTTAGGTTTTATTTTACAGGTAAATTTATATTTATCTTAACTAGGTAGCTAGTAAATAGTTAATAACTATTTACTAACTAGTCTACCTAGTTAAAATAAATACAAACTTAACTGTGAAATAAAAATAAAACCTAAGATAGCTACAATGCAACTATTAGTTATATTGTAGCTAGCTTAGGGTTTATTTTACAGGTAAGTATTTAGTTTTAAACAGTTTATTTTAATATATTTTGCTTGTGTTTGGTGCAACTTTTATTTTAGCCCTAACCCTTTACCTGAGGTCTTCAGTAGCGCTAACCCTGCATGCATTAAATTTGATTACACTTGAGCAAACACGTTTACTTTCGCCTTGTAATAAGAACGTAAATTAACACACCTTCTATATTGCTATATATCATGCATAATAAATTTAGCTTGCAACTTGTAATCTAGCTCATAATGTTTTTTTTTATTTCTTTTTTATTGTGGCAATAATAGTCCGGAACAAAAGTGAAGGTAACATACGTTTTGTCTGACACATGAAAAAGAGCCTTTCCTGCCTTGAACAAGTCAATAACATTCTTTTGCTGTGTGCATTTGTATGTTCGTGTACTCATTAAAGGGCACAATCGTTTTGTGTTTTCAGACAAATGCAAAATATATTACAGAATTTTTATAGTTATATGATTTTTCAGAATATGTTATGAGTTTTCTTACCAAAAGTATTCCTGGAAGTTCTTTCTCCATAAGTGTTTTCATCCCTTCATTTGTGAGAGTGC
This sequence comes from Bombina bombina, assembly GCF_027579735.1. Classification (NCBI taxonomy): domain Eukaryota; kingdom Metazoa; phylum Chordata; class Amphibia; order Anura; family Bombinatoridae; genus Bombina; species Bombina bombina. The sequence continues at coordinate 1,311,961,388 of NC_069500.1, forward strand.
CTTCCTTGCTTGCATACATGTTAAAGACATTGACGATTGTTGTGAATGCTGTCTCTAATTCAGTCATCGTGCAAACTTACGGCTAGATTTAGAGTTTTGTCGGTAACGACCCGCGTAGCTAACGCTGGCTTTTTTTCCACCCGCACCTTTTAAATACCGCTGGTATTTAGAGTTCACAGAAAGGCTGCGTTAGGCTCCAAAAAGGGAGCGTATAGCATATTTACCGTCATTGCAACTCTCAATACCAGCGGTGCTTATGGACGCAGCCAGCTTCAAAAACGTGCTCGTGCACGATTCCCCCATAGAAAACAATGGGGCAGTTTGAGCTGAAAAAAAACCTAACACCTGCAAAAAAGCAGCGTTAAGCTCCCAACGCAGCCCCATTGTTTCCTATTGGGAAACACTTCCTATGTCTGCACCTAACACCCTAACATGTACCCCGAGTCTAAACACCCCTAACCTTACACTTATTAACCCCTAATCTGCCGCCCCCGCTATCGCTGACCCCTGCATATTTTTTTTAACCCCTAATCTGCCGCTCCGTACACCGCCGCAACCTACATTATACCTATGTACCCCTAATCTGCTGCCCCTAACACCGCCGACCCCTATATTATATTTATTAACCCCTAATCTGCCCCCCACAACGTCGCCGCCAGCTACCTACAATAATTAACCCCTAATCTGCCAACCGGACCTCACCCCTACTATAATAAATGTATTAACCCCTAATCCGCCTCACTAACCCTATAATAAATAGTATGAACCCCTAATCTGCCCTCCCTAACATCGCTGACACCTAACTTCAAGTATTAACCCCTAATCTGCCGACCGGACCTCACCGCTACTCTAATAAATGTATTTACCCCTAAAGCTAAGTCTAACCCTAACACTAACACCCCCCTAAATTAAATATAATTTAAATCTAACGAAATAAATTAACTCTTATTAAATAACATTCCTATTTAAAGCTAAATACTTACCTGTAAAATAAACCCTAATATAGCTACAATATAAATAATAATTATATTGTAGCTATTTTAGGAATAATATTTATTTTACAGGCAACTTTGTAATTATTTTAACCAAGTACAATAGCTATTAAATAGTTAATAACTATTTAATAGCTACCTAGTTAAAATAATGACAAAATTACCTGTAAAATAAATCCTAACCTAAGTTACAATTAAACCTTACACTACACTATCAATAAATTCATTAAATTAAATACCTACAATTATCTACAATTAAATCTAACACTACACTATCAATAAATTAATTAAATAAAATACCTACAAATAAATACAAATAAATAAATTAACTAAATTACAAAGAATAAAAAAAGCTAAGTTACAAAAAATAAAAAAGTTAATTACAAACATAATAAAAATATTACAACAATTTTAAGCTAATTACACCTACTCTAAGCCCCCTAATAAAATAACAAAGCCCCCCAAAATAAAAAAATGCCCTACCCTATTCTAAAATTAAAATAGAAAAGCTCTTTTACCTTACCAGCCCTTAAAAGGGCCTTTTGCGGGGCATGCCCCAAAGAATTCATCTCTTTTGCCTGTAAAAAAAACATACAATACCCCCCCCCAGAAATTATAACCCACCACCCACATACCCCTAATCTAACCCAAACCCCCCTTAAATAAACCTAACACTAAGCCCCTGAAGATCTTCCTACCTTGTCTTCACCATGCCAGGTATCACCGATTGGTCCAGGCTCCGAAGTCTTCATCCAAGCCCAAGCGGGGGCTGGAGATCCATCATCCGGCTGAAGTCTTCTATCAAGCGGCAAGAAGAAGTCCAGAAGAGGCTCCAAAGTCTTCATCCTATCCGGGCAGAAGAGGAGACCAGACCGGCAACCATCTTCATCCAAGCGGCATCTTCTATCTTCATCCGATGACGAGCGGCTCCATCTTGAAGACCTCCGGCGCGGATACATCCTCTTCTTCCGACGTCCTAAGTCCGAATGAAGGTTCCTTTAAATGACATCATCCAAGATGGCGTCCCTCGAATTCTGATTGGCTGATAGGATCCAATCGGAAATAAGGTAGGAAAAATCTGATTGGCTGATGGAATCAGCCAGATTCAAGTTCAATCCGATTGGCTGATCCAATCAGCCAATCAGATTGAGCTCACATTCTATTGGCTGATCAGAACAGCCAATAGAATGCGAGCTCAATCTGATTGGCTGATCCAATCAGCCAATCAGATTTTCCCTACCTTAATTTTGATTGGCTGATAGAATCCTATCAGCCAATCGGAATTTGAGGGACGCCATCTTGGATGACGTCATTTAAAGGAACCTTCATTCGGACTTAGGACGTCGGAAGAAGAGGATGGATCCGCGCCGGAGGTCTTCAAGATGGAGCCGCTCGTAATCGGATGAAGATAGAAGATGCCGCTTGGATGAAGATGGTTGCCGGTCCGGATCTCCTCTTCTGCCCGGATAGGATGAAGACTTTGGAGCCTCTTCTGGACTTCTTCTTGCCGCTTGATAGAAGACTTCAGCCAGATAATGGATCTCCAGCCCCCGCTTGGGCTTGGATAAAGACTTCGGAGCCTGGACCGATCGGTTAAACCTGGCATGGTGAAGACAAGGTAGGAAGATCTTCAGGGGCTTAGTGTTAGGTTTATTTAAGGGGGGTTTGGGTTAGATTAGGGGTATGTGCGTGGTGGGTTGTAATGTTGGGGGGGGGTATTGTATGTTTTGTTTTACAGGCAAAAGAGCTGAATTCTTTGGGGAATGCCCCGCAAAAGGCCCTTTTAAGGGCTGGTAAGGTAAAAGAGCTTTTCTATTTTAATTTTAGAATAGAGTAGGGCATTTTTTATTTTGGGGGGCTTTGTTATTTTATTAGGGGCTTAGAGTAGGTGTAATTAGCTTAAAATTGTTGTAATATTTTTATTATGTTTGTAATTAATTTTTTTATTTTTTGTAACTTAGCTTTTTTTATTTTTTGTACTTTAGTTAGTTTATTTATTTGTATTTATTTGTAGGTATTTGTATGTAATTAATTTATTGATAGTTTAGTGTTAGGTTTAATTGTAGATAATTGTAGGTATTTTATTTAATGAATTTATTGATAGTGTAGTGTTAGGTTTAATTGTAACTTAGGTTAGGATTTATTTTACAGGTAATTTTGTAATTATTTTAACTAGGTAGCTATTAAATAGTTATTAACTATTTAATAGCTATTGTACCTGGTTAAAATAATTACAAAGTTGCCTGTAAAATAAATATTATTCCTAAAATAGCTACAATATAATTATTATTTATATTGTAGCTATATTAGGGTTTATTTTACAGGTAAGTATTTAGCTTTAAATAGGAATAATTTATTTAATAAGATTGAATTTATTTCGTTAGATAAAAATTATATTTAACTTAGGGGGGTGTTAGTGTTAGGGTTAGACTTAGCTTTAGGGGTTAATACATTTATTAGAGTAGCGGTGAGGTTCGGTCGGCAGATTAGGGGTTAATACTTGAAGTTAGGTGTCGGCGATGTTAGGGAGGGCAGATTAGGGGTTAATACTATTTATTATAGGGTTAGTGAGGCGGATTAGGGGTTAATAAATTTATTATAGTAGCTGTGAGGTCCGGTCGGCAGATTAGGGGTTAATAATTGTAGGTAAGGTAGCAGCGACGTTGGTGGTGGCAGATTAGGGGTTAATAAATATAATATAGGGGTTAGCGGTGTTAGGGGCAGCAGATTAGGGGTACATAGGGATAACGTAGGTTGCGACGGTGTGCGGTCGGCAGATTAGGGGTTAAATTTTTTTTATAGAGTGGCGGCGATGTGGGGGGGCCTCGGTTTAGGGGTACATAGGTAGTTTATGGGTGTTAGTTAAGAGCTTTATAAACCGGCGTTAGCCCATAAAGCTCTTAACTCCTGACTTTTTTCTGCGGCTGGAGTTTTGTCTTTAGATTTCTAACGCTCACTTCAGCCAAGACTCTAAATACCGGCATTAGAAAGATCCCATTGAAAAGATAGGATACGCAAATGGCGTAGGGGGATCTGCGGTATGGAAAAGTCGCGGCTGCAAAGTGAGCGTTAGACCCTTACCTACAAGACTCTAAATACCAGTGGTAGTCCAAAACCAGCGTTAGGAGCCTCTAACGCTGGTTTTGACGGCTAACACCAAACTCTAAATCTAGCCGTTAGTGTTGTTCTGCTACTTCATAGGATGTAAGGGAAATGTTGTATTACAGACACCTTGAGTCATTTATATATTAGGTGTATCTCAGATCTCTAGTATGAGGTTATGCATATTTATCGATAAACAAACGCCCAAAGCTTTGTCAGTGACCTGTAATTATTGACACAACTTAAAGAGTTTAGATAGTTTTAACTTTGTTAATTAGATTTTCCGTAAACAGTGAACTCTCCTTAAAATTACCCTGGCCTTTGTCAATTACTATTTATTAGAGATATTTGAGGACAAAAATTTCCGCAAATATTCGGTGGCTGCACTATTCAAATTTTTGTTAAACATTTACATTCATTTTCATTAAACAAATTGAAATGTTTCAAAGCTACATGTTTCAAAGTATTTTTCATTGGTGCATTTATTTGGATTATTTCATCTGAAAATTAAATGGATAGTAAAGTCCAAAAAAAACTTTTACAATTCACAAATGGCTTGTAATTTTAAACAACGTTCTAATTTACTTTTGCTTTCTTTCCTTTTGTTATTCTTAGTTGAAAGCTAAACCTAGGTAGGCTCATATGCTAATATCTAAGCCCTTGAAGGCCGCCTCTCATCTGAATGCCTTTGCCAGTTTTTCACAGCTAGAGGGTGTTAGTTCAAGTGCTTCATATAGATAACACTGTGTTCAAGGACGTGAAGTTATTTAAGAGTCAGCACTAATTGCAAGTCTGTCAAAAGATATGAGATAAGGATTATGAGGCAATCAGCAGAAGCTTAGATACAAGGTAATAACAGAGGTAAAATGTATATTTCTATAACAGTGATGGTTATGCAAAACTGGGGAATGGCAAATAAAAGGATTATCTATCTTTTTAAACAATAACATTTTTGGTGTTTACTATCCATTTCAGCTTTGTCAGTGACTTATAAGTGTTGATACAGCTTAAAATTTTAGATAGTTACTCATCAGATTTTCAGTGAACATTAGTTGACACACCTTATAATTATTTTTGTACCTTGCGCTTGTTAATTACTATTTATATACTTTATAAATGCAATCTTTGCTATAGTAACGTATACATAATTTATATAAATTACTATTTATATAATTTATAAATACAATCTTTTGCTATATTAAAGGGACACTGAACCCACATTTTTTCTTGTGTAATTCAGATAGAGCATGCAATTTTAAGCAACTTTCTAATTTACTCCTTTTATCAATTTTTCTTTGTTCTCTTGCTATCATTATTTGAAAAAGAAGGCATCTAAGCTTTTTTTTGTTTCAGTACTCTGGACAGCACTTTTTTATTTACTTATACAAAGAGAATTAAGAAAATTTGATAATAGGAATAAATTAGAAAGCTGCTTAAAATTTCATGCTCAATCTGAATCACGAAAGAGCGGCTCGGTACTAACTTGCAAGTTGTTTCCACCGCTCACCTCCCTATAGCGCTGCTATTGCAGGTTTGCAAAAACCCGGCGTTAGCAGGCAATAAGTGAGCGTTGAGCAAAATTGAGCTCCATACCGCACTCCAATACCAGCGCTGCTTTGAGCTGGTTTTACGTGCTTGTGCCCGATTTCCCAATAGACATCAATGGGGAGAGCCAGCTAAAAAAAAAGCCTAACACCTGCAATAAAGGAGCGTAAAGCTTCATAACGCAGCCCCATTGATTCCTATGGGAGACAAAATTTATGTTTACACCCTAATCTGCTGCCCCCCCACATGCTGCCACCTACATACACTTATTAACCCCTAATCTGCCGCCCCAACATCGCCAACACCTACATTACACTTATTAACCCCTAATCTGCTGCCCCCGACATCGCCGCCACCTACCTACACTTATTAACCCCTAATCTGCCGCCCCCAATGTCGCCACCACCTACCTACACTTATTAACCCCTAATCTGCCGCCCACAACATCGCCGACACCTACATTACACTTATTAACCCCTAATCTGCCACCCCCGATGCAATCAGCCAATAGGATTGAGCTCGCATTCTATTGGCTGTTCCAATCAGCCAATAGAAATGTGATCTCAATCCTATTGGCTGATTGCATCAGCCAATAGGATTTTTTCACCTTTTATTCCAATTGGCTGATAGAATCAGCCAATCCGAATTCAAGCGACGCCATCTTGGATGACGTCACTTAAAGGAACCTTCATTCGAGAAGAACCGTCGGAAGAAGAGGATGCTCCATGCCGGATGTCTTAAAGATGGAGCCGCTCTGCGTCGGATGGATGAAAATAGAAGATGCAGTCTGGATGAAGATTTCTGCCGGCTTGGATGAAGACTTCGGCCCGCTTGGATGAAGACTTCTGCCGCTGAGGACTTCTGCCGCTTCGTTGAGGATGGATGCCGGGTCTTCAAAACTGTAAGTGGATCTTCGGGTGTTAGTGTTAGTTTTTTTTAAGGGTTTATTGGGTGGGTTTTATTTTTAGCTTAGGGTTTGGGCGGAAAAAGAGCTAAATGCCCTTTTAAGGGCAATGGCCATCCAAATGCCCTTTTCAGGGCAATGAGGAGCTTAGGTTTTTTAGGTAGGTTTTTATTTGGGGGGTTTGGTTGTGTGGGTGGTGGGTTTTACTGTTGGGGGTGTTTGTATTTTTTTTTTTTACAGGTAAAATGCCTCACAAAAGGACCTTTTAAGGGCTATTGGCAGTTTAGTTTAGACTAGGGTTTTTTATTTTGGGGGGCTTCTTTATTTTGATAGGGTTATTAGATTAGGTGTAATTAGTTTAAATATTTGATCATTTCTTTTTTATTTTGTGTAATTTAGTGGGGTTTTTTGTAATTTAGTTAATTGTATTTCATTAATGTAATTTATATAATTGTAGTGTAAGGTTAGGTGTTAGTGTAAGACAGGTTAGGTTTTATTTTACAGGTAAATTTATATTTATCTTAACTAGGTAGCTAGTAAATAGTTAATAACTATTTACTAACTAGTCTACCTAGTTAAAATAAATACAAACTTAACTGTGAAATAAAAATAAAACCTAAGATAGCTACAATGCAACTATTAGTTATATTGTAGCTAGCTTAGGGTTTATTTTACAGGTAAGTATTTAGTTTTAAACAGTTTATTTTAATATATTTTGCTTGTGTTTGGTGCAACTTTTATTTTAGCCCTAACCCTTTACCTGAGGTCTTCAGTAGCGCTAACCCTGCATGCATTAAATTTGATTACACTTGAGCAAACACGTTTACTTTCGCCTTGTAATAAGAACGTAAATTAACACACCTTCTATATTACTATATATCATGCATAATAAATTTAGCTTGCAACTTGTAATCTAGCTCATAATGTTTTTTTTTATTTCTTTTTTATTGTGGCAATAATAGTCCGGAACAAAAGTGAAGGTAACATACGTTTTGTCTGACACATGAAAAAGAGCCTTTCCTGCCTTGAACAAGTCAATAACATTCTTTTGCTGTGTGCATTTGTATGTTCGTGTACTCATTAAAGGGCACAATCGTTTTGTGTTTTCAGACAAATGCAAACTATATTACAGAATTTTTATAGTTATATGATTTTTCAGAATATGTTATGAGTTTTCTTACCAAAAGTATTCCTGGAAGTTCTTTCTCCATAAGTGTTTTCATCCCTTCATTTGTGAGAGTGCCTTCCTTGCTTGCATACATGTTAAAGACATTGACGATTGTTGTGAATGCTGTCTCTAATTCAGTCATCGTGCAAACTTACGGCTAGATTTAGAGTTTTGTCGGTAACGACCCGCGTAGCTAACGCTGGCTTTTTTTCCACCCGCACCTTTTAAATACCGCTGGTATTTAGAGTTCACAGAAAGGCTGCGTTAGGCTCCAAAAAGGGAGCGTATAGCATATTTACCGTCATTGCAACTCTCAATACCAGCGGTGCTTATGGACGCAGCCAGCTTCAAAAACGTGCTCGTGCACGATTCCCCCATAGAAAACAATGGGGCAGTTTGAGCTGAAAAAAAACCTAACACCTGCAAAAAAGCAGCGTTAAGCTCCCAACGCAGCCCCATTGTTTCCTATTGGGAAACACTTCCTATGTCTGCACCTAACACCCTAACATGTACCCCGAGTCTAAACACCCCTAACCTTACACTTATTAACCCCTAATCTGCCGCCCCCGCTATCGCTGACCCCTGCATATTTTTTTTAACCCCTAATCTGCCGCTCCGTACACCGCCGCAACCTACATTATACCTATGTACCCCTAATCTGCTGCCCCTAACACCGCCGACCCCTATATTATATTTATTAACCCCTAATCTGCCCCCCACAACGTCGCCGCCAGCTACCTACAATAATTAACCCCTAATCTGCCAACCGGACCTCACCCCTACTATAATAAATGTATTAACCCCTAATCCGCCTCACTAACCCTATAATAAATAGTATGAACCCCTAATCTGCCCTCCCTAACATCGCTGACACCTAACTTCAAGTATTAACCCCTAATCTGCCGACCGGACCTCACCGCTACTCTAATAAATGTATTTACCCCTAAAGCTAAGTCTAACCCTAACACTAACACCCCCCTAAATTAAATATAATTTAAATCTAACGAAATAAATTAACTCTTATTAAATAACATTCCTATTTAAAGCTAAATACTTACCTGTAAAATAAACCCTAATATAGCTACAATATAAATAATAATTATATTGTAGCTATTTTAGGAATAATATTTATTTTACAGGCAACTTTGTAATTATTTTAACCAAGTACAATAGCTATTAAATAGTTAATAACTATTTAATAGCTACCTAGTTAAAATAATGACAAAATTACCTGTAAAATAAATCCTAACCTAAGTTACAATTAAACCTTACACTACACTATCAATAAATTCATTAAATTAAATACCTACAATTATCTACAATTAAATCTAACACTACACTATCAATAAATTAATTAAATAAAATACCTACAAATAAATACAAATAAATAAATTAACTAAATTACAAAGAATAAAAAAAGCTAAGTTACAAAAAATAAAAAAGTTAATTACAAACATAATAAAAATATTACAACAATTTTAAGCTAATTACACCTACTCTAAGCCCCCTAATAAAATAACAAAGCCCCCCAAAATAAAAAAATGCCCTACCCTATTCTAAAATTAAAATAGAAAAGCTCTTTTACCTTACCAGCCCTTAAAAGGGCCTTTTGCGGGCATGCCCCAAAGAATTCATCTCTTTTGCCTGTAAAAAAAACATACAATACCCCCCCCCAGAAATTATAACCCACCACCCACATACCCCTAATCTAACCCAAACCCCCCTTAAATAAACCTAACACTAAGCCCCTGAAGATCTTCCTACCTTGTCTTCACCATGCCAGGTATCACCGATTGGTCCAGGCTCCGAAGTCTTCATCCAAGCCCAAGCGGGGGCTGGAGATCCATCATCCGGCTGAAGTCTTCTATCAAGCGGCAAGAAGAAGTCCAGAAGAGGCTCCAAAGTCTTCATCCTATCCGGGCAGAAGAGGAGACCAGACCGGCAACCATCTTCATCCAAGCGGCATCTTCTATCTTCATCCGATGACGAGCGGCTCCATCTTGAAGACCTCCGGCGCGGATACATCCTCTTCTTCCGACGTCCTAAGTCCGAATGAAGGTTCCTTTAAATGACATCATCCAAGATGGCGTCCCTCGAATTCTGATTGGCTGATAGGATCCAATCGGAAATAAGGTAGGAAAAATCTGATTGGCTGATGGAATCAGCCAGATTCAAGTTCAATCCGATTGGCTGATTCAATCAGCCAATCAGATTGAGCTCACATTCTATTGGCTGATCAGAACAGCCAATAGAATGCGAGCTCAATCTGATTGGCTGATTCAATCAGCCAATCAGATTTTCCCTACCTTAATTTTGATTGGCTGATAGAATCCTATCAGCCAATCGGAATTTGAGGGACGCCATCTTGGATGACGTCATTTAAAGGAACCTTCATTCGGACTTAGGACGTCGGAAGAAGAGGATGGATCCGCGCCGGAGGTCTTCAAGATGGAGCCGCTCGTAATCGGATGAAGATAGAAGATGCCGCTTGGATGAAGATGGTTGCCGGTCCGGATCTCCTCTTCTGCCCGGATAGGATGAAGACTTTGGAGCCTCTTCTGGACTTCTTCTTGCCGCTTGATAGAAGACTTCAGCCAGATAATGGATCTCCAGCCCCCGCTTGGGCTTGGATAAAGACTTCGGAGCCTGGACCGATCGGTTAAACCTGGCATGGTGAAGACAAGGTAGGAAGATCTTCAGGGGCTTAGTGTTAGGTTTATTTAAGGGGGGTTTGGGTTAGATTAGGGGTATGTGCGTGGTGGGTTGTAATGTTGGGGGGGGGTATTGTATGTTTTGTTTTACAGGCAAAAGAGCTGAATTCTTTGGGGAATGCCCCGCAAAAGGCCCTTTTAAGGGCTGGTAAGGTAAAAGAGCTTTTCTATTTTAATTTTAGAATAGAGTAGGGCATTTTTTATTTTGGGGGGCTTTGTTATTTTATTAGGGGCTTAGAGTAGGTGTAATTAGCTTAAAATTGTTGTAATATTTTTATTATGTTTGTAATTAATTTTTTTATTTTTTGTAACTTAGCTTTTTTTATTTTTTGTACTTTAGTTAGTTTATTTATTTGTATTTATTTGTAGGTATTTGTATGTAATTAATTTATTGATAGTTTAGTGTTAGGTTTAATTGTAGATAATTGTAGGTATTTTATTTAATGAATTTATTGATAGTGTAGTGTTAGGTTTAATTGTAACTTAGGTTAGGATTTATTTTACAGGTAATTTTGTAATTATTTTAACTAGGTAGCTATTAAATAGTTATTAACTATTTAATAGCTATTGTACCTGGTTAAAATAATTACAAAGTTGCCTGTAAAATAAATATTATTCCTAAAATAGCTACAATATAATTATTATTTATATTGTAGCTATATTAGGGTTTATTTTACAGGTAAGTATTTAGCTTTAAATAGGAATAATTTATTTAATAAGATTGAATTTATTTCGTTAGATAAAAATTATATTTAACTTAGGGGGGTGTTAGTGTTAGGGTTAGACTTAGCTTTAGGGGTTAATACATTTATTAGAGTAGCGGTGAGGTCCGGTCGGCAGATTAGGGGTTAATACTTGAAGTTAGGTGTCGGCGATGTTAGGGAGGGCAGATTAGGGGTTAATACTATTTATTATAGGGTTAGTGAGGCGGATTAGGGGTTAATAATTGTAGGTAAGGTAGCAGCGACGTTGGTGGTGGCAGATTAGGGGTTAATAAATATAATATAGGGGTTAGCGGTGTTAGGGGCAGCAGATTAGGGGTACATAGGGATAACGTAGGTTGCGACGGTGTGCGGTCGGCAGATTAGGGGTTAAATTTTTTTTATAGAGTGGCTTCGATGTGGGGGGGCCTCGGTTTAGGGGTACATAGGTAGTTTATGGGTGTTAGTTAAGAGCTTTATAAACCGGCGTTAGCCCATAAAGCTCTTAACTCCTGACTTTTTTCTGCGGCTGGAGTTTTGTCTTTAGATTTCTAACGCTCACTTCAGCCAAGACTCTAAATACCGGCATTAGAAAGATCCCATTGAAAAGATAGGATACGCAAATGGCGTAGGGGGATCTGCGGTATGGAAAAGTCGCGGCTGCAAAGTGAGCGTTAGACCCTTACCTACAAGACTCTAAATACCAGTGGTAGTCCAAAACCAGCGTTAGGAGCCTCTAACGCTGGTTTTGACGGCTAACACCAAACTCTAAATCTAGCCGTTAGTGTTGTTCTGCTACTTCATAGGATGTAAGGGAAATGTTGTATTACAGACACCTTGAGTCATTTATATATTAGGTGTATCTCAGATCTCTAGTATGAGGTTATGCATATTTATCGATAAACAAACGCCCAAAGCTTTGTCAGTGACCTGTAATTATTGACACAACTTAAAGAGTTTAGATAGTTTTAACTTTGTTAATTAGATTTTCCGTAAACAGTGAACTCTCCTTAAAATTACCCTGGCCTTTGTCAATTACTATTTATTAGAGATATTTGAGGACAAAAATTTCCGCAAATATTCGGTGGCTGCACTATTCAAATTTTTGTTAAACATTTACATTCATTTTCATTAAACAAATTGAAATGTTTCAAAGCTACATGTTTCAAAGTATTTTTCATTGGTGCATTTATTTGGATTATTTCATCTGAAAATTAAATGGATAGTAAAGTCCAAAAAAAACTTTTACAATTCACAAATGGCTTGTAATTTTAAACAACTTTCTAATTTACTTTTGCTTTCTTTCCTTTTGTTATTCTTAGTTGAAAGCTAAACCTAGGTAGGCTCATATGCTAATATCTAAGCCCTTGAAGGCCGCCTCTCATCTGAATGCCTTTGCCAGTTTTTCACAGCTAGAGGGTGTTAGTTCAAGTGCTTCATATAGATAACACTGTGTTCAAGGACGTGAAGTTATTTAAGAGTCAGCACTAATTGCAAGTCTGTCAAAAGATATGAGATAAGGATTATGAGGCAATCAGCAGAAGCTTAGATACAAGGTAATAACAGAGGTAAAATGTATATTTCTATAACAGTGATGGTTATGCAAAACTGGGGAATGGCAAATAAAAGGATTATCTATCTTTTTAAACAATAACATTTTTGGTGTTTACTATCCATTTCAGCTTTGTCAGTGACTTATAAGTGTTGATACAGCTTAAAATTTTAGATAGTTACTCATCAGATTTTCAGTGAACATTAGTTGACACACCTTATAATTATTTTTGTACCTTGCGCTTGTTAATTACTATTTATATACTTTATAAATGCAATCTTTGCTATAGTAACGTATACATAATTTATATAAATTACTATTTATATAATTTATAAATACAATCTTTTGCTATATTAAAGGGACACTGAACCCACATTTTTTCTTGTGTAATTCAGATAGAGCATGCAATTTTAAGCAACTTTCTAATTTACTCCTTTTATCAATTTTTCTTCGTTCTCTTGCTATCATTATTTGAAAAAGAAGGCATCTAAGCTTTTTTTTGTTTCAGTACTCTGGACAGCACTTTTTTATTTACTTATACAAAGAGAATTAAGAAAATTTGATAATAGGAATAAATTAGAAAGCTGCTTAAAATTTCATGCTCAATCTGAATCACGAAAGAGCGGCTCGGTACTAACTTGCAAGTTGTTTCCACCGCTCACCTCCCTATAGCGCTGCTATTGCAGGTTTGCAAAAACCCGGCGTTAGCAGGCAATAAGTGAGCGTTGAGCAAAATTGAGCTCCATACCGCACTCCAATACCAGCGCTGCTTTGAGCTGGTTTTACGTGCTTGTGCCCGATTTCCCAATAGACATCAATGGGGAGAGCCAGCTAAAAAAAAGCCTAACACCTGCAATAAAGGAGCGTAAAGCTTCATAACGCAGCCCCATTGATTCCTATGGGAGACAAAATTTATGTTTACATCCTAATCTGCTGCCCCCCCACATGCTGCCACCTACATACACTTATTAACCCCTAATCTGCCGCCCCAACATCGCCAACACCTACATTACACTTATTAACCCCTAATCTGCTGCCCCCGACATCGCCGCCACCTACCTACACTTATTAACCCCTAATCTGCCGCCCCCAATGTCGCCACCACCTACCTACACTTATTAACCCCTAATCTGCCGCCCACAACATCGCCGACACCTACATTACACTTATTAACCCCTAATCTGCCACCCCCGATGCAATCAGCCAATAGGATTGAGCTCGCATTCTATTGGCTGTTCCAATCAGCCAATAGAAATGTGATCTCAATCCTATTGGCTGATTGCATCAGCCAATAGGATTTTTTCACCTTTTATTCCAATTGGCTGATAGAATCAGCCAATCGGAATTCAAGCGACGCCATCTTGGATGACGTCACTTAAAGGAACCTTCATTCGAGAAGAACCGTCGGAAGAAGAGGATGCTCCATGCCGGATGTCTTAAAGATGGAGCCGCTCTGCGTCGGATGGATGAAAATAGAAGATGCAGTCTGGATGAAGATTTCTGCCGGCTTGGATGAAGACTTCGGCCCGCTTGGATGAAGACTTCTGCCGCTGAGGACTTCTGCCGCTTCGTTGAGGATGGATGCCGGGTCTTCAAAACTGTAAGTGGATCTTCGGGTGTTAGTGTTAGTTTTTTTTAAGGGTTTATTGGGTGGGTTTTATTTTTAGCTTAGGGTTTGGGCGGAAAAAGAGCTAAATGCCCTTTTAAGGGCAATGGCCATCCAAATGCCCTTTTCAGGGCAATGAGGAGCTTAGGTTTTTTAGGTAGGTTTTTATTTGGGGGGTTTGGTTGTGTGGGTGGTGGGTTTTACTGTTGGGGGTGTTTGTATTTTTTTTTTTTACAGGTAAAATGCCTCACAAAAGGACCTTTTAAGGGCTATTGGCAGTTTAGTTTAGACTAGGGTTTTTTATTTTGGGGGGCTTCTTTATTTTGATAGGGTTATTAGATTAGGTGTAATTAGTTTAAATATTTGATCATTTCTTTTTTATTTTGTGTAATTTAGTGGGGTTTTTTGTAATTTAGTTAATTGTATTTCATTAATGTAATTTATATAATTGTAGTGTAAGGTTAGGTGTTAGTGTAAGACAGGTTAGGTTTTATTTTACAGGTAAATTTATATTTATCTTAACTAGGTAGCTAGTAAATAGTTAATAACTATTTACTAACTAGTCTACCTAGTTAAAATAAATACAAACTTAACTGTGAAATAAAAATAAAACCTAAGATAGCTACAATGTAACTATTAGTTATATTGTAGCTAGCTTAGGGTTTATTTTACAGGTAAGTATTTAGTTTTAAACAGTTTATTTTAATATATTTTGCTTGTGTTTGGTGCAACTTTTATTTTAGCCCTAACCCTTTACCTGAGGTCTTCAGTAGCGCTAACCCTGCATGCATTAAATTTGATTACACTTGAGCAAACACGTTTACTTTCGCCTTGTAATAAGAACGTAAATTAACACACCTTCTATATTGCTATATATCATGCATAATAAATTTAGCTTGCAACTTGTAATCTAGTTCAAAATGTTTTTTTTTATTTCTTTTTTATTGTGGCAATAATAGTCCGGAACAAAAGTGAAGGTAACATACGTTTTGTCTGACACATGAAAAAGAGCCTTTCCTGCCTTGAACAAGTCAACAACATTCTTTTGCTGTGTGCATTTGTATGTTCGTGTACTCATTAAAGGGCACAATCGTTTTGTGTTTTCAGACAAATGCAAAATATATTACAGAATTTTTATATTCCTCTGAACCCAAATTTCTTATAGTTATATGATTTTTCAGAATATGTTATGAGTTTTCTTACCAAAAGTATTCCTGGAAGTTCTTTCTCCATAAGTGTTTTCATCCCTTCATTTGTGAGAGTGCCTTCCTTGCTTGCATACATGTTAAAGACATTGACGATTGTTGTGAATGCTGTCTCTAATTCAGTCATCGTGCAAACTTACGGCTAGATTTAGAGTTTTGTCGGTAACGACCCGCGTAGCTAACGCTGGCTTTTTTTCCACCCGCACCTTTTAAATACCGCTGGTATTTAGAGTTCACAGAAGGGCTGCGTTAGGCTCCAAAAAGGGAGCGTATAGCATATTTACCGTCATTGCAACTCTCAATACCAGCGGTGCTTATGGACGCAGCCAGCTTCAAAAACGTGCTTGTGCACGATTCCCCCATAGAAAACAATGGGGCAGTTTGAGCTGAAAAAAAACCTAACACCTGCAAAAAAGCAGCGTTAAGCTCCCAACGCAGCCCCATTGTTTCCTATTGGGAAACACTTCCTATGTCTGCACCTAACACCCTAACATGTACCCCGAGTCTAAACACCCCTAACCTTACACTTATTAACCCCTAATCTGCCGCCCCCCGCTATCGCTGACCCCTGCATATTTTTTTAACCCCTAATCTGCCGCTCCGTACACCGCCGCAACCTACATTATACCTATGTACCCCCAATCTGCTGCCCCTAACACCGCCGACCCCTATATTATATTTATTAACGCCTAATCTGCCCCCCACAACGTCGCCGCCAGCTACCTACAATAATTAACCCCTAATCTGCCAACCGGACCTCACCCCTACTATAATAAATGTATTAACCCCTAATCCGCCTCACTAACCCTATAATAAATAGTATGAACCCCTAATCTGCCCTCCCTAACATCGCTGACACCTAACTTCAAGTATTAACCCCTAATCTGCCGACCGGACCTCACCGCTACTCTAATAAATGTATTTACCCCTAAAGCTAAGTCTAACCCTAACACTAACACCCCCCTAAGTTAAATATAATTTAAATCTAACGAAATAAATTAACTCTTATTAAATAACATTCCTATTTAAAGCTAAATACTTACCTGTAAAATAAACCCTAATATAGCTACAATATAAATAATAATTATATTGTAGCTATTTTAGGAATAATATTTATTTTACAGGTTTCCTTTCCTGCTGTGCCTGGCCTCAGCAGGTCATATCCATATTCCCTCCCCGACTTAATCCAGTGGTGACAATTTCCTTGGAGAGTGTGTTTATTGCTCTTTGAAAATAATTTTGATATGGCTGGCTAGGCGCTCTCGCCAGATGAGGGGGGATTAGGGGACGCCTGTGCAGATGCACCCTCAATTGTGTTGCAACTAAAAGAGACATTGCTTCAGAGGAAAAGAGAGTAAAGAGGGGAGAAAATTGCTTTTACTCTATTGTGTGAAATACACGTGAACATTTCAACTTGTGCTAGGTGTATGACACCTCTTCACTTCAACACTGGAGATGTCTCACTCACAGAGGAAGAAGACTGGAAACAAGACTAACTCTGGAATTAAGCGGACGGTGGTAGACCACTTTGGGGCCCCAGGTGACTCTAACCAAGCTTCTCTGGCGTCACTGGGGGAACCTGGCTCTTCCCCCCCTTCTAGCCCAGAATCAACGTCCTTATCTATGGCGGCCATCCACAATCTACAAACTGGCGATCAATCTCAAGCATCTCCAACTTTTATACTTCAGTCTCTGAAAACTTTGCTTGATGACCATCATGCCTCATTCTCAGAACAGCTGACATCTACTATAGCTGACCTCAAAAAAGACCTACATTCCACTACTGAAAGACTGGACACAGTTGAGAGAAAACAGGAAGATCTGGTTGTGGAACAGTCTAACCTGCTCGGCTATACACAAATCTTGGCAGGCAACATTGCTGAACTAGAAGATAAAATAGCTGACTTAGAAAATAGGTCCCGCAGGAACAATTTGCGCATCAGAGGCATATCGGAAGAAATTACCAACGCTGAACTCCTGCCATTCTTACTGGAATATTTTTCCTTACTAGCCAAACCTCAATCCCCTACAGAAAATATGGTCGACAGGGCGCATAGATCTTTGAGACCTAGGGGCCTCCCCTCTGAGCAGTCAAGAGATGTAATTGTGAGATTACATTTCTATACATACAAAGAGCGCTTACAAAAAGCTGCTTTTCGAAATCCAGAAATGCCTGAAAAGTTTGCTAATGTCAAGGTGTTTGCAGATCTCTCCCCAAGAACCCTTCAACAAAGGAAAACTTTCGTTGAAATAACAAAATATCTTCGCCAAAACAACATCAGATACAGGTGGGGGTTCCCCACGAAGCTGCATGTTACTAGAAATGACCGCACCTACACTATCACCTCTGTCCCACAGGGTCTAGCCTTGCTTAGGTCTTGGGACCGGGACATTGCCTCTGGGGAACTGGAGGGAGATGCAATGCAGAACAATAATGGACATCTGCCTCCTCCTCAACCCCGTGAATTACCAGTCTCATCCTCTGTTCTAAAGTCTTATACTCCACTGAGGCCTTCTGCAACATCCTGGAACCCTATGCCTCAACGCAAGAAACGTGATCTTGACCCCTCTCTCCTAGAGGGTTCTACCTGAAAGACTGTCTGCTGTGACGACCGTGTTTGGTAATGTAAAGTAACAGAGACATTGGTTTGGAAAGGCTAAATGTCTCCAAAATTTCATCCTATAAGTTGAACTGTTTATAAAAGTGTTTCTGATTTGTTCTGTATTGTTTATATATACAATGTGTTCTCTTTTTTTTTTCCTAACTTCTTTTCTTTAGAAGGGTAAGAGATATTTTCTGTTGCCCACCTACAAGCTACATTGATATACATCCTAAGATTTATGTTCTGTGTTAAGCCTTGTTCTTAGGAGTATTGGCCTGAGTCTTTTCTTATTTAATTCAAAGATAATTTGCTACAACTAATAATTTATAGCTTTGCATTTAATATACACTGGAGCACTTGATTTTGCTTACCCTAACTTACTGAAGTCTGGCCATAACTCTATTTTTGAACGTAAGTTAGGGGCCTGCTATATGGTTTAGTGTGATGGTCTCAGGTGGGGAGGTTGGGAGTGTGATTGTGAGTGTGATTGAGGGAGGGGGAGGGAGGGTTAAGGGGGGGGGGTTTCTCTTTTTTTTTTTTTTTTTTTTCTTTCTTGCCTGAGACCACACACACAGTGCCTAAGATAATCTATAACCTATGCCTATATATATATTGTATGCAATTGTTATGGTTTATGATAACGCTCTTGACAAGATAGGGCCTAATATTACTCCAATATTGTTATTAAATTATCTATTATGTGTTGCAACTAAATATAATACGCCTATGTCTGCTTGTGGGGCATCTGCTCCGGAGTCCCCTCCCCGGTCCCCCCCCTCTTCCTTTTTTCTAGCTACTTTTTTTTTTTATATATTGACACTCCTATTTGTTATCATTTTCTGCCTAAGTGCCCTGTGTTTCGAGAGGAGAGAGAGTATTCGGAGATAAGGGTATAGTTTATTGTATTGTATTTGTTGCATTGTTATACATAAGAAAAGACAACTGTTCCTATACGTTTTACATCTCTTTACTCATACCCTTAGCCACCTCGTTGCTCCCCTTGTGTGATTTTTCCTTTCTTGGAGCGTTAAAGGCCCCCCCCATCTTCTTCATCTTCTTCACCTTCTTCATCTTCTTCTTCATCTTCTTTTTTCCTCTTCTCCTTTTTCTCTACTCCCTCTTTTCTTTCTTCTTCTTCCCTTTTTCCCCTTCTCCCTCTTCTTCTCTCATTTCTTTTTCTTCCTCGCAAATCACTTTTTTGCATCTACCTGCTTTCTCTTTGGATATCTATCCATAATATATATAGCTCCGCTCTTTCCTTTTCCTTTTCTCTTTCCATTCACCTATGCACCCCATTTCTTAGTGCTTAGATTGTCATTTGTGCTTACTCTAAAAGGTGTAATCTTATGTTTCTATCTTATTTCTTTTCTTCTTTTGTCTATCATCAACATAATTATTATAGTTCTCTGGCAAAATTGCGTGCCAGTGACTTTTACCGCGGTTAATCCTTGTATATACCGCAAAACTAATTACCTTCCCTTGAACCCCCCTTTCCCTCTACCCCTCTTCCCCTTTCTCCCTTCTCCCCCCCCCCTTTTTTTTTTTTTTTTTCTTCTCTCTTTCCCATAATGTCTATTGTGTGTGTCTCACAAAATGCAAGGGGCCTTAATTCCCCTACCAAAAGAAGTCTATTGTTTCGCTCCCTAAAATACCTTAAGGCAAAAATTATTTTCTTGCAGGAGACCCACTGGCGGATCGGAGAACCGATCCCTATTCGCTCTCCATCTTTCCCGGTGGTGGAGACGGCCTCCTTTACTAAAAAATCTAGAGGCACTGCTATACTAGTTCACAGGGATATCACATATGAAAAATTACATGTAGAAGCTGATCCTCAGGGGAGATTCCTTATACTGGTATGTAAGTTGGAGGGTAACACCTATACGTTAGCTTCTTATTACGGCCCAAACTCCTCTCAAATTCGACATCTTAAGAAATTCCTATCTCGCTTAGACAGAGTAAAGAAGGGTCTTCTACTGCTTGCTGGCGATTTTAACATGGTTATAGATCCAGTGATGGATAAGAGAGTCCATTACAACAGACCTATAGACAAGGCCACTATAGACACTTCTAAAAAGTTCTTCACTCTTCTGACCCAAGCTAATCTTTTTGATGTGTGGCGCTCTTTCAACTCTACTAATAGAGACTACACTTATTACTCCCCAGTTCATGACTCCTATTCCAGAATAGATTTTTTCTTCAGTAATCCTTGGCTCCTAGACAAGATAGGAAGGTCTTCTATTGGTAATGTAACTTGGTCTGATCACAACCCGGTGACTGTATGTTTGAATAGAGTGGCTGAACCATCCCCTAGACCCCCCTGGCGTTTGCTTGACTCGTTACTGTCGGTCCCGGGACAGATTGAGAGGCTCGAGTCTGAGATCACATCTTTCCTTGAACTAAACGACACAGGTGATGTTGACAATTTCAATTTATGGGGAGCTCTTAAAGCATACTTGAGGGGCCTATTTATTAAACTTCAGGCCCAGACCCGCCGGGAATCATCGACATCCTTGGCTAACTTACACATGGAATTAAGGTCATTGACAGATTCGCATAAGCTAACCTTAGACCCCACCCTTCTATCACGAATCGCTTCAGTGCAGCACCGTCTTAAAGTGTTGGAAAATCAGAGAGTCCAAGATAGATTACGTGAGTGTAAAAAACTATTTTATCGCACGGGAAATAAACCTGACTACCTGTTAGCAAGGAAGCTACGTGATAGGACTGCCCAGGCCAGAATCCCCTATCTAATTACGGATAATCGCAAACTGACTAATCCTGTTGATATTGGGTCAGAATTTGCCAAATACTATGCTAAATTGTATAATTTACAAACTCTCGGAGGACATGTTCCTCCTAGTACTGCTGATATTAGACTATTTTTATCTAACTTATCTCTACCTAAACTTTCCGAGGAACAAGTTGATTCCTTAGAAGCTCCAGTGTCCATCGAAGAAGTTAAGGATGCCATCTTTTCGCTCAAGCCTCGGAAGTCTCCCGGTCCGGATGGATATTCCGATTTTTTCTACAAAACTTTTAGTGCTTCCCTATCCCCTCTTCTTACGTGGGTATTTAACTCAGCTGAACAATTAGGTTATTTCCCGAATGAATTCCTTCAGGCATCCATCGTAACTTTACCTAAGCCCGGGAAACCCCCAGACGTTTGTCCTAATTTCAGGCCGATCTCCCTTCTAAATCTTGACGCAAAACTATATGCCAAGATCTTGGCTAAGCGCCTAAACAAACTGATCCCCTGTCTAGTGACTCCAGATCAGGTGGGCTTCACCTTGGGGCGACAAAGTCCCGATAACACTAGAAGATTGTTAAATATATTTTTTGAAGTAGGTCGGCTCGGTCTTCCATGCGCTGCAGTATCACTTGACACTGAGAAAGCGTTTGACCGAGTCGACTGGCTATATATGAGAGAGGTCTTGATGCACTTTGGGTTCACGTCGTCTATTTGCACTAAAATATTTGCGCTCTATTCCAACCCCTCAGCTCGAGTGAGAGGATTAGGGTTCCTGTCTCCTGAATTCAAAATCACAAACGGTACCCGGCAAGGGTGTCCGTTGTCCCCCTTGCTTTTTGCTCTTATGATGGAGCCACTTGCGGAGGCTATTAGGATGTCTAGTGAAATAAAGGGAATTACATTACATGGTACTACCCAAAAGGTAGTTTTATTCGCAGATGACCTGACTGTGTTAGTTACCAACCCATTAGAATCACTACCAAAATTATTCGATCTATTAGAAACTTTTTCCAACATTAGCATGTACAAGCTTAACTACTCTAAAACTGAGGCATTCACCTTAAACATCTCCAATTTAGACTTCCAGATTCTAAAGCGTCGATTCCCTTTTGTTTGGTCCTCCACGCGGCTAAAACACTTGGGAGTTTATCTATCGCAAAATATTTCTACCATTATATCGTCTAATTTTCATCCCCTATTATGTAAGTTTAAAGAATATTTTGTAAAATGGGACTCACATACTATTTCTTGGTGGGGTAGGATAGCCGCCATTAAAATGAACCTCCTACCAAAACTGACTTACCTTTTCCGATGTTTACCTCTCCCTATTCCCAAGAGCATAATTTCACAGTTCCAACGAATGTGTAATAATTTTATTTGGAAATGTAAGCGCCCTAGAGTAGCGATGAAAACCATGACATATCCAATACTAGCTGGCGGAGCAGCAGCTCCCAATATAATGGTTTATCATGAAGCTTCTAGGTTGGCTCATATCACGGCCTGGGGGCTGGAGTCCTCTGAAAGTAGATGGGCAGAGCTTGAGCAGGCGTCTCTACCAAAGGGACTTAACCTACGGGATCTTATCTGGATCCCAAAACATTCCAGGAAACCAGAACTAGGTCTAAACTACATCATAGCTACTAACTTAAAGTTTTGGGATAAAATTCACCATAGAAATGCTATAGCTCCACATCCCTCCCCGACCCACTCTATCGCCGGCCTTTTGGGGGCCTTAGCAGATTCACATCCCCAGGAGTGGAAGGCACTACAGATTCGGAGTGTAGAGGACTTGATCTCGGATACGGGTCTACTCTCAGTCACGCTTTTTCAAAGCAGATTTTCCCCTTCACCCCTGATGAGTTTCGAGTTCTTTCGACTACGAAACTTTCTGCGTGTGTGGGGTTTTACCTCGGGACCTCTAAGAACCCGAACTTTGTGGGAGAAACTTTGGGACGCAAAATATCTCGCCCCAAGGGTATTCTCTCTGGCATACTCCGCCCTCATACAAGCACCTATATATAACAAATCTTTCTATATCGTGCATTGGGAGGGTGCTCTGCACTTCAACGCTTCTGAAGAAGAGTGGAGATTTGCAACCCTGTTAACAAAAAACGCGGTTCATAGTACTACCTATTTTGAACTTTATTTTAAGATCCTGACACAATGGCATTACACTCCCTTACGCCTATTTCAGATCTCCAAAACAAACTCCTCTATGTGCTGGAGGGGATGCGGCAAAGTGGGATCCCCTGCCCATATGTGGTGGGAGTGTCCTAAGATTCAGAGAATTTGGACCAGGGCATTCTATTACTGCACCAAACTAGGTTTGGTGGAATCCAATCGGCCAGCTGTGGCACTATTCCATATATTCTCTGACAAGATACCTCGACACTTAAAATACCTGTGCATCTATATTTTCATGTCTGTTAAACTAAATATCGCCAAGGCATGGCTCCAACCTAAGGGCCCTAGGTGGAACCAGATTAAGTCTACAATGGTGCATATTGAAACTATGGAATGCGCGGTCTTTGCAGCCAACAACAAAATCCCGATTCATTGTCTATGCTGGGAAGCTTGGCGACAATGCCTAGAAGGAGAGATTACCACGTGCTAACTCTGCCTTATGTTTTAAGTATTAGGACTTTAGATGACACCAGACATTGGGTGTGGAGACTGACCACCGGTGGGTTCTCCTGTAGAGATTTAGTGCCTTTGGGAAACTTAGAACCAGAGATAGGGAGTCACTCTCCTACCTGCCCTCCTCACTCTTTACCTCCCTCCCCCCCCCCCCTTTTTTTTTTTTTTTTTTTCTTTTCTCTTCTCTCTCTCTTCCCCCCCTTTCCCTCCCCTTCTTTCCCTAAACTATGTGGTATACTTTTGGCGAGTTGCTCTTTCTCTCGCTTGATATCAATATTCAATAACCAACTCGTTAATTTATGTTTATATAATAAAGTGTTGTTTATTGACTGTTAATGAATCATTATGTCTAGTACTACAAAAGTAAAAATTATATGAGGTTTGTTTTATGTTGGAACTCTATTTATGATTTCATATTGTCTAACATTACTCTGTTATTGGAAACTATTGTACAATATGCTACTAGTGACCTGTACCTGATAACTACTGAGCTTTTACTGTATAATGATGTCTCCCGTTGTTATATGAGTTTCGTCTTTTAATATATTTGTGTGTTTTTTTTTGCCATAAACCTCAATAAAAACCATTTAAACAAAAAAAAATAAAAAATTTTATTTTACAGGCAACTTTGTAATTATTTTAACCAAGTACAATAGCTATTAAATAGTTAATAACTATTTAATAGCTACCTAGTTAAAATAATGACAAAATTACCTGTAAAATAAATCCTAACCTAAGTTACAATTAAACCTAACACTACACTATCAATAAATTCATTAAATTAAATACCTACAATTATCTACAATTAAATCTAACACTACACTATCAATAAATTAATTAAATAAAATACCTACAAATAAATACAAATAAATAAATTAACTAAATTACAAAAAATAAAAAAAGCTAAGTTACAAAAAATAAAAAAGTTAATTACAAACATAATAAAAATATTACAACAATTTTAAGCTAATTACACCTACTCTAAGCCCCCTAATAAAATAACAAAGCCCCCCAAAATAAAAAAATGCCCTACCCTATTCTAAAATTAAAATAGAAAAGCTCTTTTACCTTACCAGCCCTTAAAAGGGCCTTTTGCGGGGCATGCCCCAAAGAATTCATCTCTTTTGCCTGTAAAAAAAACATACAATACCCCCCCCCAGAAATTATAACCCAAACCCCCCTTAAATAAACCTAACACTAAGCCCCTGAAGATCTTCCTACCTTGTCTTCACCATGCCAGGTATCACCGATTGGTCCAAGCTCCGAAGTCTTCATCCAAGCCCAAGCGGGGGCTGGAGATCCATCATCCGGCTGAAGTCTTCTATCAAGCGGCAAGAAGAAGTCCAGAAGAGGCTCCAAAGTCTTCATCCTATCCGGGCAGAAGAGGAGACCGGACCGGCAACCATCTTCATCCAAGCGGCATCTTCTATCTTCATCCGATGACGAGCGGCTCCATCTTGAAGACCTCCGGTGCGGATACATCCTCTTCTTCCGATGTCCTAAGTCCGAATGAAGGTTCCTTTAAATGACATCATCCAAGATGGCGTCCCTCAAATTCTGATTGGCTGATAGGATCCAATCGGAAATAAGGTAGGAAAAATCTGATTGGCTGATGGAATCAGCCAGATTCAAGTTCAATCCGATTGGCTGATCCAATCAGCCAATCAGATTGAGCTCACATTCTATTGGCTGATCAGAACAGCCAATAGAATGCGAGCTCAATCCGATTGGCTGATCCAATCAGCCAATCAGATTTTCCCTACCTTAATTTCGATTGGCTGATCCTATCAGCCAATCGGAATTTGAGGGACGCCATCTTGGATGACGTCATTTAAAGGAACCTTCATTCGGACTTAGGAAGTCGGAAGAAGAGGATGGATCCGCGCCGGAGGTCTTCAAGATGGAGCCGCTCGTCATCGGATGAAGATAGAAGATGCCGCTTGGATGAAGATGGTTGCCGGTCCGGATCTCCTCTTCTGCCCGGATAGGATGAAGACTTTGGAGCCTCTTCTGGACTTCTTCTTGCCGCTTGATAGAAGACTTCAGCCAGATGATGGATCTCCAGCCCCCGCTTGGGCTTGGATAAAGACTTCGGAGCCTGGACCGATCGGTTAAACCTGGCATGGTGAAGACAAGGTAGGAAGATCTTCAGGGGCTTAGTGTTAGGTTTATTTAAGGGGGGTTTGGGTTAGATTAGGGGTATGTGCGTGGTGGGTTGTAATGTTGGGGGGGGGTATTGTATGTTTTGTTTTACAGGCAAAAGAGCTGAATTCTTTGGGGCATGCCCCGCAAAAGGCCCTTTTAAGGGCTGGTAAGGTAAAAGAGCTTTTCTATTTTAATTTTAGAATAGAGTAGGGCATTTTTTATTTTGGGGGGCTTTGTTATTTTATTAGGGGCTTAGAGTAGGTGTAATTAGCTTAAAATTGTTGTAATATTTTTATTATGTTTGTAATTCATTTTTTTATTTTTTGTAACTTAGCTTTTTTTATTTTTTGTACTTTAGTTAGTTTATTTATTTGTATTTATTTGTAGGTATTTGTATGTAATTAATTTATTGATAGTTTAGTGTTAGGTTTAATTGTAGATAATTGTAGGTATTTTATTTAATGAATTTATTGATAGTGTAGTGTTAGGTTTAATTGTAACTTAGGTTAGGATTTATTTTACAGGTAATTTTGTAATTATTTTAACTAGGTAGCTATTAAATAGTTATTAACTATTTAATAGCTATTGTACCTGGTTAAAATAATTACAAAGTTGCCTGTAAAATAAATATTATTCCTAAAATAGCTACAATATAATTATTATTTATATTGTAGCTATATTAGGGTTTATTTTACAGGTAAGTATTTAGCTTTAAATAGGAATAATTTATTTAATAAGATTGAATTTATTTCGTTAGATAAAAATTATATTTAACTTAGGGGGGTGTTAGTGTTAGGGTTAGACTTAGCTTTAGGGGTTAATACATTTATTAGAGTAGCGGTGAGGTCCGGTCGGCAGATTAGGGGTTAATACTTGAAGTTAGGTGTCGGCGATGTTAGGGAGGGCAGATTAGGGGTTAATACTATTTATTATAGGGTTAGTGAGGCGGATTAGGGGTTAATAAATTTATTATAGTAGCTGTGAGGTCCGGTCGGCAGATTAGGGGTTAATAATTGTAGGTAAGGTAGCAGCGACGTTGGTGGTGGCAGATTAGGGGTTAATAAATATAATATAGGGGTCGGCGGTGTTAGGGGCAGCAGATTAGGGGTACATAGGGATAACGTAGGTTGCGACGGTGTGCGGTCGGCAGATTAGGGGTTAAATTTTTTTTATAGAGTGGCGGCGATGTGGGGGGGCCTCGGTTTAGGGGTACATAGGTAGTTTATGGGTGTTAGTGTACTTTAGAGCACAGTAGTTAAGAGCTTTATAAACCGGCGTTAGCCCATAAAGCTCTTAACTCCTGACTTTTTTCTGCGGCTGGAGTTTTGTCTTTAGATTTCTAACGCTCACTTCAGCCAAGACTCTAAATACCGGCATTAGAAAGATCCCATTGAAAAGATAGGATACGCAAATGGCGTAGGGGGATCTGCGGTATGGAAAAGTCGCGGCTGCAAAGTGAGCGTTAGACCCTTACCTACAAGACTCTAAATACCAGTGGTAGTCCAAAACCAGCGTTAGGAGCCTCTAACGCTGGTTTTGACGGCTAACACCAAACTCTAAATCTAGCCGTTAGTGTTGTTCTGCTACTTCATAGGATGTAAGGGAAATGTTGTATTACAGACACCTTGAGTCATTTATATATTAGGTGTATCTCAGATCTCTAGTATGAGGTTATGCATATTTATCGATAAACAAACGCCCAAAGCTTTGTCAGTGACCTGTAATTATTGACACAACTTAAAGAGTTTAGATAGTTTTAACTTTGTTAATTAGATTTTCCGTAAACAGTGAACTCTCCTTAAAATTACCCTGGCCTTTGTCAATTACTATTTATTAGAGATATTTGAGGACAAAAATTTCCGCAAATATTCGGTGGCTGCACTATTCAAATTTTTGTTAAACATTTACATTCATTTTCATTAAACAAATTGAAATGTTTCAAAGCTACATGTTTCAAAGTATTTTTCATTGGTGCATTTATTTGGATTATTTC
Organism: Bombina bombina; assembly: GCF_027579735.1. Taxonomy (NCBI): domain Eukaryota; kingdom Metazoa; phylum Chordata; class Amphibia; order Anura; family Bombinatoridae; genus Bombina; species Bombina bombina. Next base: position 1,311,989,001 of record NC_069500.1, read on the forward strand.
ATCTGAAAATTAAATGGATAGTAAAGTCCAAAAAAAACTTTTACAATTCACAAATGGCTTGTAATTTTAAACAACGTTCTAATTTACTTTTGCTTTCTTTCCTTTTGTTATTCTTAGTTGAAAGCTAAACCTAGGTAGGCTCATATGCTAATATCTAAGCCCTTGAAGGCCGCCTCTCATCTGAATGCCTTTGCCAGTTTTTCACAGCTAGAGGGTGTTAGTTCAAGTGCTTCATATAGATAACACTGTGTTCAAGGACGTGAAGTTATTTAAGAGTCAGCACTAATTGCAAGTCTGTCAAAAGATATGAGATAAGGATTATGAGGCAATCAGCAGAAGCTTAGATACAAGGTAATAACAGAGGTAAAATGTATATTTCTATAACAGTGATGGTTATGCAAAACTGGGGAATGGCAAATAAAAGGATTATCTATTTTTTTAAACAATAACATTTTTGTGTTTACTATCCATTTCAGCTTTGTCAGTGACTTATAAGTGTTGATACAGCTTAAAATTTTAGATAGTTACTCATCAGATTTTCAGTGAACATTAGTTGACACACCTTATAATTATTTTTGTACCTTGCGCTTGTTAATTACTATTTATATACTTTATAAATGCAATCTTTGCTATAGTAACGTATACATAATTTATATAAATTACTATTTATATAATTTATAAATACAATCTTTTGCTATATTAAAGGGACACTGAACCCAAATTTTTTCTTTTGTAATTCAGATAGAGCATGCAATTTTAAGCAATTTTCTAATTTACTCCTTTTATCAATTTTTCTTCCTTCTCTTGCTATCATTATTTGAAAAAGAAGGCATCTAAGCTTTTTTTGTTTCAGTACTCTGGACAGCACTTTTTTATTGGTGGATGAATTTATCCACCAATCAGCAAGGACAACCCAGGTTGTTCACCAAAAATGGGCCGGCATCTAAATTTTTATTCTTGCATTTCAAATAAAGATACAAAGAGAATGAAGAAAATTTGATAATAGGAGTAAATTAGAAAGCTACTTAAAATTTCATGCTCTATCTGAATCACGAAAGAAAATTTTGGGGTACAGTGTCCCTTTAACATATATGTAATTTATATTAAATTACTATGTATATACTATAAATATTTTAGAATCATACGGCTAGATTACGAGTTTTGCCGGAAAGAGTGGCTCGGTACTAACTTGCAAGTTGTTTCCACTGCTCACCTCCCTATAGCGCTGCTATTGCAGGTTTGCAAAAACCCCGCGTTAGCAGGCAATAAGTGAACGTTGAGCAAAATTGAGCTCCATACCGCACTCCAATACCAGCGTTGCTTTGAGCTGGTTTTACGTCAATGGGGAGAGCCAGCTAAAAAAAAGCCTAACACCTGAAATAAAGGAGCGTAAAGCTTCATAACGCAGCCCCATTGATTCCTATGGGAGACAAAATTTATGTTTACACCTAACACCCTAACATAAACCCTAAGTCTAAACACCCCTAATCTGCTGCACCCCACACGCTGCCACCTACCTACACTTATTAACCCCTAATCTGCCGCCCCAACATCGCCAACACCTACATTACACTTATTAACCCCTAATCTGCCACCCCCGACATCGCCGCCACCTACCTACACTTATTAACCCCTAATCTGCCGCCCCCAATGTCGCCGCCACCTACCTACACTTATTAACCCCTAATCTGCCGCCCACAACATCGCCGACACCTACATTACACTTATTAACCCCTAATCTGCCACCCCCGATGCAATCATTCAATAGGATTGAGCTCGCATTCTATTGGCTGTTTAGTTTAGACTAGGTTTTTTTTTTATTTTGGGGGGGCTTCTTTATTTTGATAGGGCTATTAGATTAGGTGTAATTAGTTTAAATATTTGATCATTTCTTTTTTATTTTGTGTAATTTAGTGGGGGGTTTTGTAATTTAGTTAATTGTATTTCATTAATGTAATTTATATAATTGTAGTGTAAGGTTAGGTGTTAGTGTAAGACAGGTTAAGTTTTATTTTACAGGTAAATTTATATTTATCTTAACTAGGTAGCTAGTAAATAGTTAATAACTATTTACTAACTAGTCTACCTAGTTAAAATAAATACAAACTTAACTGTGAAATAAAAATAAAACCTAAGATAGTTACAATGTAACTATTAGTTATATTGTAGCTAGTTTAGGGTTTATTTTACAGGTAAGTATTTAGTTTTAAATAGGAATTACTTAGTTATTAATAGTAGGTTTTATTTAGATTTATTTTAATTACATTGAAGTTAGGGGTGTTAGGGTTAGACTTAGGTTTTGGTTTAGGGGTTAATATCTTTAGTATTGTGGCGGCGATTTTGGGGGCAGCAGATTAGGGGTTAATAACAGTAATGTAGGTTGCGGCGATGTTAGGGACAGCAGATTAGGGGTTAATAATATTTAACTAGTGTTTGTGATGCGGGAGCATGGCGGTTTAGGGGTTAATATGTTTATTATAGTGGCAGCGATGTCCTGAGCGGCAGTTAAGGGGTTAAAAAATGTATTTTAGTGTTTGCGATGCGGGAGGGCCTCGGTTTAGGGGTTAATAGGTAGTTTATGGGTGTTAGTGTACTTTTTAGCACTTTAGTTATGAGTTTTATGTTACGACTTTGTAGCGTAAAACTCATAACTACTGACTTTCAGTTTACGGTACGGATCTTGACGATATAGGGTGTACCGCTCACTTTTTGGCCTCCCAGGCGAGACTCGTAATACCAGCGCTATGGAAGTCCCATTGAAAAAGGAATTTTGGAAAGCTGCGGTAGTTACATTGCGTTACTGCGAAAAAAGTGTGCGGTACACCTAAATCTGCAAGACTCGTAATACCAGCGGTAGTGAAAAAGAGCCTTAACGCTGCATTTTCTCTCATACCGCAAAACTCGTAATCTAGCCATTTGTTTTTTAATATTTGAAAGACCTTGCAAATAAAAATAATAAAAGTATAATATTGTCTGTTCAAATGAGACCTCACATAAAACAGCTGAAAAAGAATATAAAAAATAAACAATTTTAAAGTATTTTTCTTTGTTGCAGCTAAATAAAGCTATTATAAAACAGGGCAAACAAAAGCTTGTGGGCCATATCCAGACTTGTAGACTTTTTTGTGGTTCTTAAAAGGCTTATGTATTTATACATATTAAATGTATTAATAGTAGCTATGTAATATCTAGTTATAAAAGTTATTATAATCTAATTTTAAGGAGTTATCTTTAACATAAGAACTAATATAATGTTATGTGGCCTGTCATTAGGGACTGTCCCTCCAAAAAAAAAAAAATTGGGCAGCTCTGCTTGAAAGGGGCATTATAATGCCATGATTAAATGTACTATTTTTTTTTAAAAGGACAAAGTTAGTGATTGATTTCTACAGGTGTATGTTGCTTCTGATTGACTCACCAACCGTCCCCCCCCCCCCCCTAAGGATCAGCAAAATGGCTCTTATCTCTTTGCTTGGGTTAATCATACAGTTATCAAGTAAAACAGAAGCCATTGAGCAGGTAAGCATGTGTCTTCTAAAGCAATGATTGATTCTTAAAGGGACATAAAACACACTTTTTTATATCATTATTCAGGGAGAGCGTGTTATTTTAAACAACTTTCCAATTTATTTATTTTATTTAATTTGTACTCTTTTTATCCTTTGTTGAAACTGATATCTAGGAAGACTCCAAAACTGCTGATTAGTTGATGCACATAAATACCTAATATTATTATATGCAGTAGTGCATTGCTGCTGCTTCTTCAACAAAGGATACAAAGAGAATATATCCTATAATTTTTTTTAAATTAGATTTTCTATAGGAATCATGAAAGAAAAATGTTGGGCTTTATGTTCGTTTAATGATTTTTCACAGTCATTTTATATTCACACTTTCTGATCCTACTGAGCATGTGCACAAGCTCACAGGGTAAACATACAATAATCTGTGATTGGCTGATGTCTGTCATATGATACAGGGGCTGGAAAATGGGGGGGGGGAATAAATTTGTCAGAAAAAAAATCTACTGCTTATTTTAAATTCAGAGTAAGTGCTATTGCATTGTCTTCTTTATGTACTAGTTAATTATGCAATTCTACTGCAAATAAATTAATGGACACCTCCTTTGCAGCTTATTAAATACCTGTCTACTAATTCAGAAGATACGCTACCAGCCTCATACCAACTGTTAACTGATTTATTCAGAAGCTAATGTGATCTAAATAGTCTATTGTTGTCCTATCTCCCTTCTTTACTGATCTGTAATTGTCTCTTACACAATATACTTCTATTTCTGAATGAGAGTTGAAAAACCTGCAAAATTATATTAGACTATTGTAAAGGGATTATCTGTTCTTATACAACTCCAGCCAGGGAGTTGTATAAGAACTGGTGTAACAGTAGTGTATATTTAAAAAAAAAAAAAAAAAACTTTTTTGACTGTGTTAAATAATAGCAGTCAGTTTCCTTCACACGTGTGCGTTTCAGTGTCTGCCTGCCAGGGCACAGTGTCACCCCAGTGCAACTCATATCTGGTGTAACAGTAGTGTACATTTAAAAAAAAACAACACTTTTAGAAAGTGTTAAATAATAGCAGTCAGTTTCCTTCACACGTGTGCGTTTCAGTGCCTGCCTGCCAGGGCAGTGTCACCCCAGTGCAACTCATATCTGGTGTAACAGTAGTGTACATTTAAAAAAACAAAACACTTTTTTGACTGTGTTAAATAATAGCAGTCAGTTTCCTTCACACGTGTGCGTTTCAGTGCCTGCTTGCCAGGGCACAGTGTCACCCCAGTGCAACTCATATCTGGTGTAACAGTAGTGTACATTAAAAAAAAAAAAAAAAAAAAAAAACTTTTTTGACTGCGTTAAATAATAGCAGTCAGTTTCCTTCACACGTGTGCGTTTCAGTGCCTGCCTGCCAGGGCACAGTGTCACCCCAGTGAAACTCATATCTGGTGTAACAGTAGTGTACATTTAAAAAAAAAAAACTTTTTTGACTGTGTTAAATAATAGCAGTCAGTTTCCTTCACAATTGTGTGCGTTCAGTGCCTGCCTGCCAGGGTACAGTGTCACCCCATTGAAACTCATATCTGGTGTAACAGTAGTGTAGATTTAAAAAAAACAACACTTTTTTGACTGTGTTAAATAATAGCAGTCAGTTTCCTTCACACGTGTGCGTTTCAGTGCCTGCCTGCCAGGGCACAGTGTCACCCCAGTGCAACTCATATCTGGTGTAACAATAGTGTAGATTTAAAAAAAAAACACTTTTTGACTGTGCTAAATAATAGCAGTCAGTTTCCTTCACACGTGTGTGTTTCAGTGCCTGCCTGCCAGGGCACAGTGTCACCCCATTGCATCTCATATCTGGTGTAACAGTAGTGTACATTTAAAAAAAAAAAAAACTTTTTTGACTGCGTTAAATAATAGCAGTCAGTTTCCTTCACACGTGTGCGTTTCAGTGCCTGCCTGCCAGGGCACAGTCTCACCCCAGTGCAACTCATATCTGGTGTAACAGTAGTGTACATTAAAAAAAAAAAACACTTTTTTGACTGTGTTAAATAATAGCAGTCAGTTTCCTTCACACATGTGCGTTTCAGTGCCTGTCTGCCAGGGCACAGTGTCACCCCAGTGCAACTCATATCTGGTGTAACAGTAGTGTACATTTAAAAAAAAAAAACAACAACTTTTTTGACTGTGTTAAATAATAACAGTCAGTTTCCTTCACACGTGTGCGTTTCAGTGCCTGCCTGCCAGGGCACAGTGTCACCCCAGTGCAACTCATATCTGGTGTAACAATAGTGTAGATTTAAAAAAAAACAACACTTTTTTGACTGTGTTAAATAATAGCAGTCAGATTCCTTCACACGTGTGCGTTTCAGTGCCTGCCTGCCAGGGCACAGTGTCACCCCAGTGCAACTCATATCTGGTGTAACAGTAGTGTACATTTAAAAAAAAAAAAGTTTTTTGACTGTGTTAAATAATAGCAGTCAGTTTCCTTCACACGTGTTCATTTCAGTGCCTGTCTGCCAGGGCACAGTGTCACACCAGTGCAACTCATATCTGGTTTAACAGTAGTGTAGATTTAAAAAAAACAACACTTTTTTGACTGTGTTAAATAATAGCAGTCAGTTTCCTTCACACGTGTGCGTTTCAATGCCTGCCTGCCAGGGCACAGTGTCACACCAGTGCAACTCATATCTGGTGTAACAGTAGTGTACATTAAAAAAAAAAATACAATTTTGACTGTAATAGATTGAATAGCAGTTAGTTGTCTGCAAGCGTGTGTGTCAGACCTACAGCGTCTACTCTGCCAACTTCTGCCAGTGCACAGTGCCACTCATATATCTGTTGTCACAGTAGCTTGCACGCATAGTACCACTAATCGGAAAAAAAAATGACAGGTAGAGGCAGGCCACCCCGCAGGGGCCGTCGTGTTCGTGGTGCTGTGATTCCCTTTGGCCCTAGAATAATGCCCAGTCTTCAGAGGCCACATACCCCGAACTTGAACAGTTCTGAGGACATAGTTGACTGGCTAACACAGGACACCCAATCTTCTACAGCTTCCACTCGGAACCTGGACGCACCATCCTCCTCCAGCTTATCTTCGGGCACCTCTCAAGTTACCACTCTCCCGCCTGCCGCCAACACTAGCACCACAGCTGCTTCACTTGATCTGTCAGAGGAGTTATTTACACATCAGTTGGAAGAAATGAGTGATAGTGATGCGCAACCATTATTGCCAGAGGATGTAGATAACAGGGATATCTCTCAGTCAGGCAGCATTACACACATGGACGTACGGTGTGATGATGATGATGTTGTACCCGCTGCTGCTTCCTTTGTTGAGTTGTCAGATACAAGTGAAGCGGTTGATGATGACAATGCGTCCGTGGATGTCACATGGGTGCCCGCTAGAAGAGAAGAAGAAGAGGGGGAAAGTTCCGATGGGGAGACAGAGAGGAGGAGGAGATGAGTTGGAAGCAGGGGGAGGTCGTCACAAGGAGCTAGTGGCACAGTCAGACAGCATGCATCGGCACCTGGGGTCAGCCAGACAGCACGCAAATCAACGCATGCTGTTGCCACCACCAGAATGCCGTCATTGCAGAGCTCAGCAGTGTGGCATTTTTTTGTGTGTCTGCCTCTGACAACAGCGATGCCATTTGCAACCTGTGCCAAAAGAAACTGAATCGTGTGAAGTCCAACACCTACCTAGGTACAACTGCTTTGCGAAGGCACATGATCGCACATCACAAACGCCTATGGGATCAACACATGAGTACAAGCAGCACGCAAACTCAAAGCCGCCATCCTCCTCCTGGTCCAGCGTCTTCAGCCACATCAACCACTGCTGTCCTCCTTGCCCCCTCTCAACCATCCGCCACTCCGTGTCTCGCCTTGAGCAGTTCCTGCTCATCTGCCCACAGTCAGGTGTCTGTCAAGGACATGTTTGAGCGTAAGAAGCCAATGTCACAAAGTCACCCCCTTGCCAGGCATCTGACAGCTGGCTTGACTGAACTCTTAGCCCGCCAGCTTTTACCATACAAGCTGTAAGGAATATCCAATAAAGGAACACAAAATACAGATATTATAATATGTTTGTATCACTGCTAGTAATGAGTACCCAATTTCTTTAAGGCAATCTGATACAGCAGTGAGTTAATATAGAATGATTGTGTCATAAGAACCAAAACTAATGTGGTTCTGATAGAGTTTATTAAAGAAAAAGAAATGGCAAATAGATGTGGAATTCAGAGTATCAAATATCAGGAATGAAAGGAAATTTAACTTAGCTATCCTTTTGTGAAAAACAACTGAGGAGAACAATTATAAACAGATATATTGTTTGATTATCACAGAATATTATAAAGTATAAAGGTTTAGTAGTCTTATTAAACAGTTCCACAATACATCGATAAAGCAGAGATGTTGAAATGCTTTCAGTTTCCCAGAAATGTATTAGGCAAAGATAGTTGTTAATGTCTCAATTTGATACCTTATTCCCCAGCAGAGAGTTATCCCTTTTACCTGTCAGCACTCTGGTATTGAGCTGTGCTGTGAGACACTGGTTTGTGTTTAACAGGAAGTTCCGGTTTTAGTCCAGAGGCCTTCTGGGAAATGTAGTTCAATACTGCATGGAAGGCAATAAACAAAGTAAAATGTAAATACTTGCTGTTTAAGGATTAGGAGTAAAGTACAGCTTGCCAGGTCGAAATACTCAATCTCCAGTAAGTTGAAGGAAGGTAAGTGAGGAATCCTGTCCTGTAGTGGAGCTGGTAATGACACAGCTTAGTCGTGCAGAGATGAGAGATTCAGCTTACTGAACTTGGAAAAGAGGCTTGGCACTCAGGTGTTCGTAGAAACGAATTAGAATAACTAAGCAATGATGCTTAGTTGTTCTTGCTATTTAAAGGGGATTTACCCAATTAACAGGTAGAATGAATTAAAGGCACAGTATCCCTTACAGGACCCCCCACTCAAGGACGCTGTTCCACAGCGGTTGGATGAGGTCTGTCGGGGTGACGGCGATGAAAAGAAGAGATCAACCTGGGAGCATTGATATTAGAAGCAGGTTCCCAAGAATCCTCATCGGAAGAGAAATTCTTCCACCGAATAAGATATTGTAAGGTACCCTGACGCAATCTGGAGTCCAGAATGGATTGAACTTCGAACTCATCTGGGTCGAGGAGGAGTGGAGGAGGAGGTAGTAAAATGGTGGTATCCCTCTGCTCCATATAAGGCTTTAGAAGTGACACATGTACAGTTGGGTGAATACGAAGGCTATCAGGAAGTTCGAGAGTGACAGCATTTTGATTAACTATACCTTTAATGCGATATGGACCGATGAAAAGACTTGCCAACTTTTTACTGGGTAATTGTAGCTTCAGGTTTTTTGTGGACAACCAAACCTTCTCTCCGATGGAGTAATTTGGAGGGGATCTTCTGCGTAAATCATAAAACTTTTTTTGTGCAGCTTGCGAGTCCTCGATATTCCGGTGAATGAAGTTGAAATTATCAACTAGTGAATTGTGTAAGTCATCCACCAGAGGAAAATTTAAGTCGTCATTTGAGTCCAATAGAAAGGTGGGATGATATCCATAGTTAGCAAAAAATGGTGTGAGTTTTGTTGATGAATTAATATAGTTATTGTAAGCGAACTCAGCGGTAGATATGAAGTCAACCCAATTGTTTTGATGGAAGGAACAAAAGCATCTTATGTATTGTTCCAACCACTGATTCACGCGTTCTGCCTGGCCATTTGTTTGTGGATGGAATGAGGTAGAAAATCTATGATCTATTTGAGTGAGATCATATAATTTTGACCAAAACCTAGAGGTGAACTGTGTTCCTCTATCTGTTGTGAGGATAGAAGGTATTCCGTGAAGTTTTACTATGTTGTCTAAGAACAATTGAGATGTTTCAGCGGATGTTGGCAATTTGTGGAAGGTAGGAAATGGGCCATTTTTGTGAAAATGTCTACTACCACAAAAATCGTAGTTTGATTTTTTGATGGAGGTAAGTCAACGATAAAGTCCATCGATAGATGTTGCCATGGTTTGGTGGGTATAGGGAGTGACATGAGTAACCCATACGGAGGTTTTCTCTCTGGTTTGGATGTGTTGCATATAATGCAAGTTTGAATGTGTTGTTGAACGCTCTCTCTAATCTTTGGCCACCAAAAAGACCTTTTGAGTAACTCTAGAGTACGTTGGATTCCAGGGTGTCCCGAAAGGGGAGTATTGTGATGGATCTGTAGAAGTTTTGTTCTCAGTGAAACAGGTACATAGATCCTCCCTTTGTGATAGTAAATCCCAGACTTGATTTGATGTGTTGAGTGATCTTGTTCGGTCTCTTGACTGGTATGTCTTTTTAGTTCTGACATAAAGGTGTCAGTGAGACCAATGAAATGGTGTTTAGGAATAATCTCTGTTGGATAGTTTTGGGGTTCAGGTTTCTGAGGTAACCTTGAAAGCGCATCCGCCTTCCCATTTCTATTCGCTGGTCTATAAATAATGTTAAAAGAGAATCTAGAAAAGTAGAGGCTCCAACGAACTTGTCTTGCGGATAATGTTTTGTTTGATTGTAAATATTGGAGGTTTTTATGGTCAGTGTAAATCTTGATAGGGTGTATTGTTCCTTCTAAAAGATGTCTCCAGTATTCAAGAGCCTGTTTTATAGCAAGAAGTTCTTTGTCTCCGATCGGATAATTCCTCTCTGCTGGTGTCATAACTTTGGAATAATAAGAGATGGGGTGTAAGGGACTAATGAGATCCTTTTGTTGGGATAATACAGCCCCAATTGCGAAGTCAGAGGAATCGACTTCTAAGATATAGTAGAATGAAGGATTTGGAAATGTCAGAATAGGTGCTGTAGTAAAAAGGCTTTTTAAGGTGTTAAACGCTACATCAGCTTCTGAAGTCCATTGAAATGGAATAGATATACTAGTCAACTTTGTTAGAGGTTTAGCAACTTTTGAGAAATCTCTAATAAATTTCCTATAATAATTTGAGAAACCCAGGAATCTCTGAAGGTCTTTCCTGGTCTTAGGTATTTCCCAATTGGAAACAGCCTCAACCTTTTCTTGTTGCATTTCAATGCCTGTTGGAGATAAATTATATCCCAGGAAAGTTACTTTGTCAGTATGGAACAAACATTTTTCAGGTTTCGCATATAGTTTGTGTAATCTTAATCGTCGGAGTACTTCTGTTACATGATCTACGTGATCAGTATAATTCTTTGAATAAATTAAAATGTCTTCCAAGTATATAACAACACTAGTATCCAAGAGATCGTGAAAAATATCATTAATAAAGTGCTGAAATGTGGCAGGGGCGTTACACAACCCAAATGGCATAACAAGGTATTCATATAAGCCATATTGGGTTCTAAAAGCAGTTAGCCACTCATGCCCTTCTTTAATCCTGATGAGGTTGTAGGCTCCTCTTAAATCCAATTTGGTGTATATGGTGGCTTCTGACAGACGCTCAATGAGCTCTGGTATAAGCTGTAGCGGATAGCGATTCTTGATCGTTACTTTATTTAATTGTCGGTAATCGATGATAGGTCTGATAGATGAATCCTTATTGCGCACGAAGAAAATGCCAGCTCCTGCTGGGGAAGTAGATGGTCTAATAAACCCCTTCCTGAGGTTTTCTTCCAGGTAAGCCTTGAGATGCTCAAGTTCCGGCTGACTAAGTGGATAAAGGTGTCCATATGGGATGGCTGCTCCGGGCTGTAAATCGATGGGACAGTCGTACTGTCTATGTGGTGGTAGGTTTTCAGCTTCAGTCTTGCTAAATACATCCTTGAAGTTAGAATACTCCGTAGGAATTGGAGATTCTGATGACTCAATATTTAGACAAGTTTGGTTATTGGTGCAATGTTCAATACAGAATTGTGAGTTAAACTTAATATGTGCAGGTAACCATTGTATAAGTGGATTGTGTTGTTGCAACCAGTTAATTCCTAATACTACAGGATAGTTTGGAGAGGGTAAAACATCAAATGAAATGAATTTGCTATGACCAAATGAGGACATGTGAATGGGTATGGTTTGATGTGTAACAGGACCTGTAGTTATGGGTGAACCATCAATCACACGGACACAGATAGGTTTTGTTTTGCGAATAAGGGGGATTTTATTAGATTTAACAATTTGCAAATCAATAAAGTTGCCGTAGGCTCCTGAATCTATAATCCCGTCAATCGTCAGATGTCTTTGATCCCACTGTAGAGAGAGGGATAGAGTGAAATAAGCTGGGTTATGTACAGTCAATATTGTAGTACAAGTATAACCAGACTTACTGTGTTTATTCTTTTGGAGGATAGGACAATCATGGACGGTATGTTGTGGGTTGGCACAGTACATACATAAGGATTTAATCCTACATCGAAGTCTTTCTTCAGGTGTGAGCGGTCCTCGTGCTATACCTATCTCCATAGGTTGTTCAGCCACTTTTGAGGTTGTAGGTAGGTCACGTGAGCTTTGTCCTGAATAAACTTTCGGACGAATATCAGAGTTAAATCGTTCAGCACGTCTTTCACGTAGTCTGCGATCTAACAGTGTGGCTGTTCTCATTAATGCTTCTAGAGATTTAGGTAATTCAACTCTGGCAAGCTCATCCTTGAGACTATCAGCAAGACCAAGTCTGAACTGGTTGCGAAGTGCAACTTGGCTCCATTGGGAGTCAGATGCATATAGCTTAAAGTCAGCGACATAGTCCTCGACTGGCCTCTTACCCTGTTTAAGATTCCTCATGGAGGATTCTGCAGTTAATTGTACATCTTTATCTTGATATAGGTTATCAAGAGCTTCAAAAAATTCTTCTAGTGAACCCAATAGTGGATTTTCTGTCTCACATAGATTATCCGCCCAAGAGCGGGGTTCACCTTTCATGAATGAAATAATACTCAGAACCTTAACCCTCTCAGTTAGGTATGTTCTGGGTTGTAATTGAAACAAGAGTTGACAGGAATTTTTAAACTGTCTATAGAGTTTACGGTTTCCAGAAAAGGGTTCTGGTAACATAACCTGGGGTTCTGGGGTATTCTCCTGTTGTGTTGATCTAAGACTTATAGAATCCCTTAAAATAGCTCTTAAAGATTGATTCTCAATTTGCACATCATGGACTGCTTGTGCAAGTTGATCAACTTTCTGTGATAGGTTATAAACGATTTGTGGGATATCTGTTGGTTCCAATTCCATCTTTTGGGCTTAGTTATTATGTAAGGAATATCCAATAAAGGAACACAAAATACAGATATTATAATATGTTTGTATCACTGCTAGTAATGAGTACCCAATTTCTTTAAGGCAATCTGATACAGCAGTGAGTTAATATAGAATGATTGTGTCATAAGAACCAAAACTAATGTGGTTCTGATAGAGTTTATTAAAGAAAAAGAAATGGCAAATAGATGTGGAATTCAGAGTATCAAATATCAGGAATGAAAGGAAATTTAACTTAGCTATCCTTTTGTGAAAAACAACTGAGGAGAACAATTATAAACAGATATATTGTTTGATTATCACAGAATATTATAAAGTATAAAGGTTTAGTAGTCTTATTAAACAGTTCCACAATACATCGATAAAGCAGAGATGTTGAAATGCTTTCAGTTTCCCAGAAATGTATTAGGCAAAGATAGTTGTTAATGTCTCAATTTGATACCTTATTCCCCAGCAGAGAGTTATCCCTTTTACCTGTCAGCACTCTGGTATTGAGCTGTGCTGTGAGACACTGGTTTGTGTTTAACAGGAAGTTCCGGTTTTAGTCCAGAGGCCTTCTGGGAAATGTAGTTCAATACTGCATGGAAGGCAATAAACAAAGTAAAATGTAAATACTTGCTGTTTAAGGATTAGGAGTAAAGTACAGCTTGCCAGGTCGAAATACTCAATCTCCAGTAAGTTGAAGGAAGGTAAGTGAGGAATCCTGTCCTGTAGTGGAGCTGGTAATGACACAGCTTAGTCGTGCAGAGATGAGAGATTCAGCTTACTGAACTTGGAAAAGAGGCTTGGCACTCAGGTGTTCGTAGAAACGAATTAGAATAACTAAGCAATGATGCTTAGTTGTTCTTGCTATTTAAAGGGGATTTACCCAATTAACAGGTAGAATGAATTAAAGGCACAGTATCCTTTACACAAGCTGATGGAGACTGAGGCGTTAAAAAAAATTGTAGCTATTGGGACACTGCAAAATTGTAGCTATTGGGTCACACTGGACCAGCACTCCTGTCTGCCCTGAATGCACAGGTGGATCAGTGGCTGACTCCGCACCAACTGGAGATCGGCAAAGTGGTTAGTGACAATGGAAGAAATTTGGTGGCAGCATTGAATTTGGGCAAGTTGACACATGTGCCGTGCATGGCACATGTGTGTAATCTGATCGTACAACGCTTTGTGCATAAGTACCCAGGCTTACAGGACATCCTGAAGCAGGCCAGGAAGGTGTGTGACCATTTCAGGCGTTCCTACACGGCCATGGCGCACTTTTTAGATATCCAGTGGCGAAACAACATGCCAGTGAGGCGCTTGATTTGCGACAGCCCGACACATTGGAATTCAACACTCCTAATGTTCGACCGCCTGATCCAACAAGAAAAAGCCGTTAACGAGTATTTGTATGACCGGGGTGCTAGGACAGCCTCTGCGGAGCTGGGATTTTTTTTGCCACGTTACTGGACGCTAATGCGCAATGCCTGTAGGCTCATGCATCCTTTTGAGGAGGTGACAAACCTAGTCAGTCACACCGAAGGCACCATCAGCGACATCATACCATTTGTTTTCTTCCTGGAGCGTGCCCTGCGAAGAGTGCTGGATCACGCCGTAGATGAGCATGAAGAGGAAGAGGAGTTGTGGTCACCATCACCACCAGAAACAGCCTTATCAGCATCGCTTGCTGGACCTGCGGCAACACTGGAAGAGGATTTTGAGGAAGAGGAGTCAGAGGAGGAATGTGGCTTTGAGGAGGAGGAGGAAGACCAACCACAACAGACATCCCAGGGTGCTCGTTGTCACCTATCTGGTACCCGTGGTGTTGTACGTGGCTGGGGGGAAGAAGATACCTTCCGTGTGATCACTGAGGACGAGGAATGGGACATGAGTAGCTCGGCATCCAACCTTGTGCAAATGGGGTCTTTCATGCTGTTGTGCCTGTTGAGGGACCGTCGTATTAAAAGGATGAAGGAGAACGACCTGTACTGGGTGTCCACGCTACTAGACCCCCGGTATAAGCATAAAGTGCCTGAAATGTTACCGAATTACCGCAACTCGGAAAGGATGCAGCAGTTCCAAAATAAATAAAAAAGTATGCTTTGCACAGCGTATAAGGGTGATGTCACAGCACAACGGGAATCTAACAGGGGAAGAGGTGAAAGTAATCCTCCTCCTCCACCCACGACCACGCCGGCAAGGACAGGACGCTTTACAGACGTGTTGTTGATGGAGGACATGCAGAACTTTTTAAGTCCTACGCATCGCCACAGCCCTTTGGGGTCCACCCTCAGAGAACGACTCGACTGACAGGTAGCAGACTACCTCGCCTTAACTGCAGATATCGACACTCTGAGGAGCGATGAACCCCTTGACTACTGGATGTGCAGGCTTGACCTGTGGCCTGAGCTATCCCAATTTGCGATAGAACTTCTGGCCTGCCCCGCTTCAAGTGTCCTGTCAGAAAGGACCTTCAGTGCAGCAGGAGGTATTGTCACTGAGAAGAGAAGTTGTCTAGGTCAAAAAAGTCTAGATTACCTCACCTTTATTAAGATGAATGAGGGATGGATCCCTAAGGCACTGACAGTGGGCGATACATTCGACTAAAAAAGGCCTGATGAGATGAGCTGCCTTGGGCTAAAAATGGTCCACACGCTGCTGTATTGTATCTCTGTATGCCGGATGACTTGCGTGACTTATACGCCACCAACTAGGGTTTAAGCCGCAATGTTTTAGGGCACTTTCTGCCTGGGAAACAAACATCAATTTTTCTGGCCGCTGCTATAGCAGCGTCTGCAACAATACCTAATTTTACAGGCATGTATACATGCCTAATTTTTCTGGCCTCTGGTGCTGCACTGTGGCTTCAAAAACCAAACCAAAAAAAGGGCACATAACAGGGATTAAACTGATAGGAATAGTACTACTTAACACACCTTATAATAACGCAGAGAGAGGCAACGCAGAGAGAGGAGTCTGAAGAAGAGGAGTCAGAGGAGGAAGGTGGCTTTGAGGAGGTGGAAGACCAAACACAGCAGGCGTCCCAGGGGGCTTGTTGTCACCTTTCGGGGACCCTTGGTGTTATACGTGGCTGGGTGGAGGAAGAGACCTTCAATGACATCAGTGAGGACAAGGAACGGGACATGGCTAGCTTGGTATCCAACCTTGTACAAATGGGGAGTTTGCGGTTGTGCAAATGGACTGCTTGCAGTTGTTTGCGGTGCGTTAAAGGGACAGTCTAGGCCAAAATAAACTTTCATGATTCAGATAGAGCATGTCATTTTAAACAATTTTCCAATTTACTTTTATCACCAATTTTGCTTTGTTCTCTTGGTATTCTTAGTTGAAAGCTTAACCTAGGAGATTCATATGCTAATTTCTTAGACCTTGAAGCCCACCTCTTTCAGATTGCATTTTAACAGTTTATCACCACTAGAGGGTGTTAGTTCACGTATTTCATATAGATAACACTGTGCTCATGCACGAGAAGTTATCTGGGAGCAGGCACTGATTGGCTAGACTGCAAGTCTGTCAAAAGAACTGAAAAAAGGGGCAGTTTGCAGAGGCTTAGATACAAGATAATCACAGAGGTTAAAAGTATATTATTATAAATGTGTTAGTTATGCAAAACTGGGAAATGGGTAATAAAGGGATTATCCATCTTAAAACAATAAAAATTCTGGTGTAGACTGTCCCTTTAAACGGGGAGTTTGGTCTGTCACTGTGAAGCGGGCGTAACCCTTACACTACCTGATCGATACAACATCATACCTGATGTTTTAAAGCACGTTATTCCAAACAATTTAGGAATGCTATGGGATTTATGCCCTTTATGGCTTAAAATTAGACTCTGCATCAACTATGTAATTTTCCATGGGAGTTTTGTCATGGATCCCCCCTCCGGCATGCCACAGTCCAGGTGTTAGTCCCCTTGAAACAACTTTTCCCTCACTATTGTGGCCAGAAAGAGTCCCTGTGGGTTTTAAAGTTCGCCTGCCTATTGAAGTCTATGGCGGTTCGCCCGGTTCGCCAGTTCGTAAACAGTTGTGGAAGTTCGCGTTTGCGACATCACTACCTCTCGGAGCTTATAACCTTCAAATTTGTTAAGGAGATGAGGGAAGATGGCCTTTCATTTCATGTATGGACGTTTTCAGTACTTAGGGCCCAATAATCTAAAGCTCTCTTGTCTGTTGTGATTATCTACAAAGTCTTCTCAGTAATGTGAGGTCCATCAAAGAATTTTGAAAAACAAATTTTAGCTTGAGAGCTATTTATCTGGTTATCAGCCTTTTATTGGCATCAGAAGTGATGCTTTCATGAGTAGCTGATCATTTCAAAGTGAACAATTATGCTCTTCTGGCTTCTCAAGCCACATGATTAAGTTCTGCTTACCGAAACATCATGGATTTTTTTGTCTGTTGCTTTGTTGAAATAAAGTATTTTTGATACTTTTCTCAAGCTTCCAATAAGAAAAGGCAGATCAGTTTAGGACTTTTTATCAAGCTTTGAGTCTGAGCACAGATAGCAGATGAGCACAAATAGGTGGTATGTTAAGGGTACAGTCATGGATAGACATGGACCAAGGCTGTGGCAGACATTTTCCAAAGTACAGACCAAGACACCAAGATACATTTAAAATTAAAAAACATCAAAAAGCACTCTCTTTACCGAGAGAGTAGTGGATGCATGGGGGAATAGCCATCCAGCAGAAGTGGTAGAGACAGTGAAGGAGTTTAAACATGCATGACATAGGCATAAGGCTATGCTAGATATAAGATAAGGCCAGGAACAAATGAAAGTATTCAGAAAATTAGGCAGACTAGATGGGCCGAATGTTTCCTATCTGCCAACACATTCTATGTTTCTTTAAGTTAGGAGAGCGGGACTTTGCTGTCAAATGGGCCACAAGAGTGCTTGTGGTATACAGGTCTAAAATGTTTTCAGGAATAAAATATATATCTCTGGTGAAGCAGGACTGAATTCCAATTTGATTACAAACAGGACAGAATTGTTACCAGCTCTTCTATTCCCTGCAGATAGCCTGTTTTAACCCTTCACTCTCCCCTGGGTAGTCTCAGCATGTAGACCCATTGTCTGCTAACACATTCACTGGGGGTCCCAGTACAAACAAAACAGCAGCCTCTTTAAACTGGCTGCTCTGACTCTTATCATTATCAGACAGTATCATGTGTCCCAGCAGCAGGAGCCTGCAGGATTCTATTTAAACAGGGGTCCCAGACTCACTCCAATCATCTGTCCTACTCTGCAAAATGGGCGGCTGACACTGCAAGGACCAGTCACGGACAACAGTGTGCGTGTACAGACACCTTGCCTATCCTTGGCTACAATAATTTCTGTAATTTCACACCCCTTACTTATAGCAATTATCAATATTATTGTTTTTTTCTGCTTGAACCAAAAGTCTGTTATTTTTTATGTACAATTCTAAGCTATTTATTATGTTGGCAAGTGTACATCAAGTAAGTTTTTTGCTATTACCGAGGATAAGCTCTAATAAAGTTCACATATTCATTTGTTTTGTTATTTTTGCAAATGCATGTTTAAAATATAGTAATAATTTTGTTATGATTTACATAGGTATATTTTTCATTTTTATGACATTTTATATAGGGACAAAGCTTGAGTCTCCCAGAATGCAGCCAATCAAAGTGGAATTTTTTTACTTTACTGGTCATGTTGACCCAATCCCCTTGCTTCTGCAAGTAGTGCCTCTCTATGAAAGCACCTTATTTCTCAGAAAAACCTGTGGCCCCATTACATATGCGACGTTGCCCGCAAAAGCCAGTGACGCAGGTTTTTGCATGGGTTTGGTATTCTATATACAGCGCCGCATATAAATGCGGCACATATATTTCACCCGTCGCCCGCAATTTTTAAATTTTTACTCCCATAGGCTAACATGGGACCGCGTCGCAAATCAGTATCCAATATTCAGTGCAAGGACTTACGTGGCGAAAATGGACAAATCTTAATCCATTTTTTCCTCGCAATAAAAGGCAGCCGTAGCAAGCCTTGCTATGGGAGCACCGTAACTCCTGAAAATGCCTGAAAAAATAAACTAACACCTAACGCATGCGCAATGTCTATCTAACTGTCAACCGCAATCCCCCACTGCAATAACTAATAAAGTGTAATAACCCCTATATCCGCCATCAAACCCACACCGCAAGTAATAACTAAATTATTAACCCCTAAATCCGAGAACCCCAACATTGCAAGCCCCACTGAAAGGGAGCAGCTCAACCAACTCCTACAGTCCAAACACCTCACCTTCTCCCCGAAGCCAGGGTACACTACTTTAACCACCCACCAGGTAGATACTCCGGGACAAGCTCCCTTGCGCCAGGCTCCGTACCGAATCCCCGAAGCAGTTAGGATAGGAATGAAGAAGGAGATCGATGAGATGCTCCAACTCGGGGTAATTGAGCCCTCCGATAGTCCCTGGGCCTCCCCAGTTGTCTTGGTGCCCAAGAAAGATGGGACCACCCGGTTCTGCGTAGACTATCGGAGGCTCAATGAAAAGACCGTGACGGACGCTTACCCTATGCCCAGGGTAGACGAGCTACTCGATCGTATAGCCAGGGGAAATTACCTGACCACTATTGACCTCTGCAAAGGTTACTGGCAGATTCCCCTGGCCCCGGAGGCTATCCCCAAGTCGGCATTCGTCACCCCATTCGGCTTATATCAGTTTAGGGTAATGCCGTTTGGGATGAAGAATGCCCCAGCTACATTCCAGCGCTTGGTGGATAGGCTCCTGGATGGCTTCCAGAGTTTTGCTTGCGCCTACCTGGACGACATAGCGATCCACAGTGAGTCATGGGAGGACCACTTAGCTCACATAGGAATGGTTCTGGATCAGATCCGGGCTGCTGGCCTGACTCTGAAGCCAGAAAAATGCCACTTTGGGATGGCCGAGGTACAGTACCTGGGTCACCGGGTGGGGTGTGGAAAGCAGCGACCAGAGCCGGCCAAGATAGAAGCTGTCGCCAATTGGCCCACCCCCATCACTAAGACTCAGGTCCTAGCCTTCCTGGGCACGGCAGGGTACTATAGACGGTTCGTACCAGACTACAGCACACTTGCCAAACCCCTGACTGACTTGACCAAGAAGAACTTACCTCGACAGGTCCTGTGGTCTCCCCACTGTGAAACGGCTTTCCAGGCTCTCAAAAATGCTCTAATTAACGCTCCTGTCTTGGCGGCTCCAGCCCTTAACAAACGTTTTATCGTCCACACAGATGCTTCCATGTTCGGGCTGGGAGCCGTCCTCAGCCAAGTAGGCGAAGATGGAGGGGAGCATCCAGTTGCCTACATCAGCCGGAAGCTCCTGCCCCGCGAAGTCAGCTATGCAGCGGTCGAAAAGGAGTGTTTGGCTTTGGTGTGGGCATTAAAGAAATTGACTCCCTATTTATATGGGCAGGAGTTCACTCTGGTCACCGACCATAACCCGTTGGTGTGGCTGAACCGGGTCTCTGGAGATAATGGCAGGCTATTACGTTGGAGTTTATCGTTGCAACCCTTCAATTTCACCATTACTTACAGACCTGGGAAACAGAATGGCAACGCCGACGGGTTGTCCAGACAAACCGACCTCAGCCCCGCATAACCAGCGGTCTGGACAGCCTTAGTCTGCCCCGAAAAGGGGTCAGACCGTGTCTGCCAGAGTGTTCCACAGAAAGGGAGCACTGTTACAGAAGCATTAGTTATTTTGTTGTGAAGAAACTTATTTCCCAGCAGCAATGCCTGAACCAGCCAAGCCAGCGCCTAAGAAGGGCTCCAAGAAAACTGTAACAAGTATCATTTCATAAAGGGTTAACTCTGTTCAGTTTTGAGAAAACTATTTTCTGAGGCAGGTTTCCTAGCATATTGTGTACTGTAATTAAGTTTGTGATAAGCATTCACTGCTAGGTGATAAGAAGGACTCAATTGTTTTCTTGTGTGTACTTGTTATCTGCGGTGGCCTGTCCAAGGGCTTTGTCTAAATGTGTGATGGGGGATTTTATGCTTCCCCCCCTGGGAGTGCCCTGTGTGCATGTAACCTAAATAAAAAGCAGGCTGGGCATCCCAGTCCTCAGTTCTTGGTTGTCCCTCAATCGCAGCGTTGACTCGTTTTTGTGGGCAGAAGGGTATCCTAGCTGTACTACAGCTAAGGGGGATTATTCTACATTTGCGAGACTCATATAGAATACTATGGAAAGCAGTTTCTCCCCTCTTCAGCAATAGGAATCCAGGCTACTAAGCGGTCCATCTCTCAGCGAGACTAAGGGTAACCGTAACAACATATTAAAACGATTAACCCCTAAACCGCCAAAGCCCACAACACAATAAATCCTAGTAAAGTATTAACCCCTAATCCGCCAAAGCCTGCAACACAATAAACCTATTAAAACTATTAACCCCTAAACCGACAAAGCCCACAACACAATAAACCTAGCCCCCAACCTAACCCCCCTAACCTAACACCCCCTAAATGAACCCAAATTACCTTATTTACAAAATACTAAAGTTACTATTAAATTTAAAAAACCTAACACTACTTTAAAAAAAATACAAATAAACTAAGTATAAATTAAAGGGACAGTCTAATCAAAATTCTGGAGTAGACTTTCCCTTTAAGCTACAATCACAGAAAATAAAAAAATCTAAGATTACATAAAATAAAAAAGAAAATTACCAAATTTTAAAAAATTATACCTAAAAGCCCCCCAAAATAAAAACACCCCCTACTCTAATAAACTACCAGTAACCCTTAAAAGGGCTTTTTGCAGGGCATTGACCCACGATAATCAGCTCTTTTACAACAAAATACACAAAGCCCCCCCTAACATTAAACACCCCCACCTAAACCCTAAACTACCCATTGCCCTGAAAAGGGCATTTGTTGGGCATTGCCCTTAAATGGGCATTTAACTCTTTTACTGCCCACCCTATCTAAATAAAATAAAAATAAAATAAAAAATCCTTAAAAAACCCTAAGTCTAAGCCCTAGGTTGCTACTCACAGTTCCTGGATCCTCTTCGTACGATCTTCTGGATTGAGAATTCAAGGGACGCGATTAAAAATGGCCTCCCTTGAGTTCCTATTGGCTGATTTGATTTTTCAAATTCAAATCAGCCAATAGCATGAAAGCTACTCAAATCCTATTGGCTGTTCAAATCAGCCAATAGGATGAGAGCTACTGAAATTCTATTGGCTATTCAAATCAGCCACGCTCCATGGCTCTGCGATCGCCGGTCTTCAGTTCCAATTTAATAGTAACTTTAGTATTTTGTAAATAAGGTAATTTGGATTCATTTAGGGGGTGTTAGGTTAGGGAGGGTTAGGTTAGGGGTTAGGTTTATTGCGTTGTGGGCTTGGCAGTTTAGGGGTTAATAGTTTTACTAGGTTTATTGCACTGTGAGTTAATTGTGGATGAGGGGTTAATAGTTTTAATAGGTAGTTTGCGATGTTGGTGTTGGCGGAGCTAGGGGTTAATAATTTAGTTATTACTTGCGGTGTGGGTTTGATGGCGGATATAGGGTTTAATAGTTTAATTAGGCTTATTGCGTTGTGGGGGGTTGTCTAGGGGTTAATTATTATTTATTATCGGTTATTTGTAGAGCACCAACAGATTCCTCAGCATTATTAGTAGTGAGAGGGGGGATTGCAGATATAGGGGTTTTTATGTGTCAGGCTTATTTTTGGGCGCGTGTTAGACTGTTAATGGGAGATTTGATATTTTCTTTACTTTTCTTAGGCGCCGGCAGTTTCTAAAGTGCCGTAAGTCACTGGCAACTCCAGAAATTTGTATTTACGCTCATTTCTGGACATCCCTAGTTTATCAGACTTACGGCACTTTATGAATTGCCCGCGGGGATTATGTAATACCCCAATGTGCGAGGTGAAATTACGGGCGGTGCGGGTTACTGCGCTTGCGCTGAAGCCTGCGCTGTATATTTAATCTCGCCCCTGGTATTGGATTATTCCTTGGCTTTGAACTGGAATACTGACATCTGTTTTTCCATACACCTCTGCACTCTTTCTGGACTCTGGATACCTTCTTTACCATTGACTCCGCCTTGACACTGGTTACTCTTAAAGGGATACTAAACCCAATTTTTTTTTCTTTAATTTTTCAGATATAGCATGCAATTTTAAGCATCTTACTAATTTACTCCTATTATAATTGTTTTCTTTGTTCTCTTGCTATCTTTATTTGATAAGCAGGAATGTAAAGCTTAGGAGCTTGCTTATTTAGTCACTAATCAGCAAGCACTACCCAGGTGCTGAACCAAAAATGGGCTGGCTCCTAAGATTTACAGTCATGCTTTTCAAATAAATATAGCAAGAGAACATTAAAAAAAAATGATAATAGGAGTAAATTAGAAAATTGCTTAAAATTGCATGCTCTATCTGAATTATAAAACAAAAAATTTGTGTTTAGTATCCCTTTAACTTTTCCTCTGTATATCCTGTCTGGACATTGGTGTCATTTAAATAACTTATCTGTTGTAAACATGGGCTTAAATGAACTCTAAATTTGCTTCATTATTTTTGAGTCACTGGAACTAATAATAATAAAATTACAGTTCAGTGGTGGCTGGTGATTTTTAAAGATGGTGGGGCGCAAGCCACACCCCTCAGATGGCTCCGCCTATTTCAATACATATGTGTGTATATATACATATACACACACACACACAGGGCCGCCATCAGGGGGTGACAGGGATGATTCCTGTCAGGGGCCCAATGGGCCAAGGGGGCCCCATGAGGCAAGAAATAAAAACAAAACAAAATTATTATTTTTTTCATTTTGGCAGCCACCAGTGGGTACTACAGCAGAGTACTAATTGAGCATGGGAAATGTTATTACAAGGAGTAAAGTATTAGCATTTGAGAGGATTTCTGAGTGTGCACTAAACCACTATGCACAGTGTGAGACAGACTTGGCACTTTGTTTGTACAGTGTGTGCCTGAGTCAGACGGCAGATCACTTTCATTTGCAGAGGGGGTAGGACTTATTTAGGAAATGTTTTGTATTTCTTTGTGCAATTTCGGATTGTAACTTCAGTGTGGTAGTAGTTGTATGGTGGGGCCAGGGGTCTATAAAAACACATTTTTTTAGCAGCAGTGCATTTATGATTATTTGACAATGCTGTAGAAATTCTATATTTAAAACCATGCATGAATGTTTCCTCCTCAATACACAAATGGTAGGTGCCCTTTTGGCAGATGTGCATTTATATATATATATATATATATATATATATATATATATATATATATATATATATATATATATATATATATATATATATATATATATATATATATATATATATTACATTCCAGTTTACTGCCACTTTATGCAAGGACTTTCCAGATGCAAGGAGGCATTTTATCTAAGATTTTTACATCTGCATAAAATGTTATACTCTCAGACTAAGATTGCTCAGTGTTTGAAATGAGACAGGTTAACTTAAAACTGTTCAGTTTACACTACAGCTGACTTAATTTTGAAATACATACCAACAAGCCTAAATCCTGCATTTAAACAGATCTAATGGTATGAGTACCAAAGTTTATGGTTTAATCAAGACCATATAGAGTACAGCATTTTCAAAATCCATAAGTACAGCTACAGATGGGAACATTTGTACACTATATTTAAAATGGTGCTCTTGGTTGGGGAAAATGGGGAAAAAACAAACAAACATGTATCAACCTTTGAAAAGTATTTTTCGTCATCTAGCCATCTACCCAGATCATTCATGTACAATTTTGAATTCACAGAATTATTTTTGTTTGCACATTTACAAATATGATTCTTTAAAAGGTGATCTCTTCATTTCTGCATTTTTTTTTTTATCATGCATGTCACACAATGTTGATTTAGGGGATGCAAGGTGCATAAATGTTTCCTCCTATGAGTGTTTCTGTGGGTATCTGTGTTTATGTCTTTGTGCTTTGGTTTGTGTCTCTATGAGTGTGTATGTATTTTTTTTTATGTGGTTCTCTCTGTGAGGGTGGGTGTGTATGTCTTTGTGCATTTTCTTTGGATGTCTGTGAGGGTGTGTGCATATGTCTTTGAGCTTTTTCTATTGGTGTCTCTGTGAGGGTGTGTGTATGTTTGTCTTTGTGTATTTTCTCTGGATGCCTCTGTGAGGGTGGGTGTGTATGTATGTGTTTTATGTGGATGTCTCTGTGAGGGTGTGTGTGTGTGTGTATGTATGTATGTATGTCTGTGTTTTCTGTCGATGTCTCTGTGAGGGTGTGTGTTTTCTGTGGGTGTCTCTGTGAGGGTGTGTGTATGTCTGTGTGTTTTCTGTGGATGTCTCAGTGAGGGTGTGTATATGTATGTCTTTCTGTGTTTTATGTGGTTGTCTCTCTGTGTGTGTGTGTATGTCTTTGTGTGTTTTCTGACTGTGAGTGTCTGTGTGTGTGTGTGTGTCTTTGTGTGTTTTCTGAGGCTGTCTCTGTCTGTGTTTCCTTGGGTGTATGTGCAAGTTTGAGTTTGTGTGTGTGTGTGTGTGTCCATTGTCTGTCCTTTTTAGGACATTTTTACCTTACTACTGATTATTCACATCTTCCTACAGACTTTGAGACTAATGAGACCTTTCCGGAAGTCACCAATCCATCATTTAACCTTTACATTTTTGTTTAGGCAGTTCAGGGCCCTTCCTTTCAGCCACTACATGCTGTTGTCATCATTTAGTTGGGGTCTTCCTTTACAAAAAGATAATCAGAACTCCATATTTTGTTTTCTAAATATCCTTTTTTTTTTTTTTTTTTTTACAAAACTTTAGACTACCTCATTACTTGTCAGGTCAATGTAAACAAGTGCTGAGTGTCTGTTTGGGTGTCTGTGTCTGAGTGTGTTTCTTTGCATGTCTGCTAGAGTGTCTATATGTGAATCCTTATGTGTGAGTATGTGTTTCAGTGTATGAGTGTGTGTGTGTCTGTGTGTTTGTATGCTACTACCTTTACAACATTTCCAAGTTTAAATAGACACTTAAGAATAAAGTGCATATACGTTTTAGTCACTTGGTCAAAAATTGCACATGTCAAAGGGGGGGGGGCTGATCAATGGTTAAGTCAGGGGCCCCAAAATTCCTAGTGGCGGCCTTGCACACCCATATACATACACACACACACACTCCTCCCATTCAGTCATACAAGAGAGTAAAAAATATTTGGGACATGCTGGTAAAGGCTGATGTTGGGACAAACAGGAAAGAAAGAGTTAATAACTTCCCCAAAAAAGCAATCATATCCCTTGTTTTCATTACGCACAGTGTAATTCCATGATAAAGGGTGAACATTTATCGTAAATAAATGATAGAAAGAAACGGGAGATAAATGGTTTTTACACATGTGACACTGATTATGTAATATATCTATTGAAATGCCCATGTGGGCGGGGCTATGTGGGTGAGACCATACGCCCCATTAAGAATAGTGATGCCGCGAACTGTTCGCCGGAGAACAGTTCCTGGCGATCTTAGCTTGTTCGCGTTCGCCGCGGCAGGCGAACATATGCGATGTTCGATCCGCCCCCTATTCATCATCATTGAGGAAACTTTGACTCTGTATCTCACAGTCTGCAGACACATTTCAGCCAATCAGCAGCAGACACTCCCTCACAGACCCTCCCAGCTCCTGGGCAGCAGCCATTTTAGATTCATTACGATCCTGCATTCTTAGTGAGAGGAGGTTTAGTGCTGCTGCTAATATTATAGGGAAATAGATAGCTAGGCTAGTGTATTTGGTGTCCACTACAGTCCTGAAGGACTCATCTAATCTCTGCTGTAAGGACAGCACCCCAAAAAGCCCTTTTTAGGGCTAGAACTTCAGCCCAAAAAGCCCTTTTTAGGGCTAGAACTTCAGTCGTTTTTTTTTTTTTTTTTTGTAATTTTATTTGCATTTGCCTGCCTGTCAGCCTGTGTGTGAGGCTCACAGCCTATACTGTGATTAGTGCCACCACTGATATCTGCTTAACATTAGTGTACATTTTTTAAAAAAATGTTTACATCATTTTGCTAGTGTAATCTAATTTCATTTTCTATCAGGCCTGTGTGTCAGGCCCACATCATATACTGTGATTAATTCTTCTGTGCCACCACTGATATCTGGTTAACATTAGTGTAAATTTAAAAAAAAAAACCTTTTACATCATTTTGCTAGTGTAATCTAATTTCATTTTCCATCAGGCCTGTGTGTCAGGCCCACATCATATACTGTGATTAATAGCTCTGTTTTCCACCACTTATATCTGGTGTAACATTAGTGTAATTTTTTTTAAAAAAAACTTTTACATCAGTCTTCTAGTGTTATTTAATTTTAGTTGCCAGGCCAGCCTGCCACTAGTAATAGCCTGTGTGTCAGACTGCCAGCATATACTGTGCCTACTTCCATCCTCAGTGCCACCACTCCTATCTGGTGTAACATTAGTTTAAATTTTGTAAAAAAAAACCTTTACATCAGTCTTCTAGTGTTATTTAATTTTAGTTGCCAGGCCAGCCTGCCCCTAGTGCCAGCCTGTGTGTCAGGCTGCCAGCATATACTGTGCCAACTTCCATCCTCAGTGCCACCACTCCTATCTGTTGTAACATTAGTGTAACTTTTTTTTTAAAAAACACCTTTTACATCAGTCTGCTAGTGTTATTTAATTGCAGTTGCCTGTCTGCCAGCGTGTGTGCCAGGCCAATTTTCCAACTAGTGCCACGAATCATATTTGTTATAACAGTAGTGTAAATATTTAAAATAAAAACTTTTTTGACTGTGAATCATCAGTCTGCTAGTGCAATTGAATTGCAGTTGCCTGCCTGTCAGCGTGTGTGCCAGGCCCACTTGCCAACTAGTGCCACCAATCATATTTGTTATAACAGTATTGTAAATATTTAAAATAAAAACTTTTTTGACTGTGAATCATCAGTCTGCTAGTGCAATTGAATTGCAGTTGCCTGCCAGCGTGTGTGCCAGGCCCACTTGCCAACTAGTGCCACCAATCATATTTGTTATAACAGTATTGTAAATATTTAAAAAAAAAACATTTTTGACTGTGAAACATCAGTCAGCTAGTGTAATCTAATTGCAGTTGCCTGCCTCCCAGCGTGTGTGCCAGGCCCACTTGCCAACTAGTGCCACCAATCATATTTGTTATAACAGTAGTGTAAATATTTTTAAAAAAAACTTTTTTGACTGTGAAACATCAGTCTGCTAGTGTAATCTAATTTCAGTTGCCTGCCTGCCAGCGTGTGTGCCAGGCCCACTTGCCAACTAGTGCCACCAATTATATTTGTTATAACAGTATTGTAAATATTTTAAAAAAAATGTTTTGACTGTGAAACATCAGTCAGCTAGTGTAATCTAATTGCAGTTGCCTGCCTCCCAGCATGTGTGCCAGGCCCACTTGCCAACTAGTGCCACCAATCATATTTGTTATAACAGTAGTGTAAATATTTGTAAAAAAATGTTTCGACTGTGAAACATCAGTCTGCTAGTGGAATCTAATTGAAGTTGCCTGCCTGCCAGCGTGTGTGCCAGGCCCACTTGCCAACTAGTGCCACCAATCATATTTGTTATAACAGTATTGTAAATATTTAAAATAAAAACTTTTTTGACTGTGAATCATCAGTCTGCTAGTGCAATTGAATTGCAGTTGCCTGCCTGCCAGCGTGTGTGCCAGGCCAACTTGCCAACTAGTGCCACCAATCATATTTGTTATAACAGTATTGTAAATATTTAAAATAAAAACTTTTTTGACTGTGAATCATCAGTCTGCTAGTGCAATTGAATTGCAGTTGCCTGCCTGCCAGCGTGTGTGCCAGGCCCACTTGCCAACTAGTGCCACCAATCATATTTGTTATAACAGTATTGTAAATATTTTAAAAAAAAACTTGTTTGACTGTGAAACATCAGTCAGCTAGTGTAATCTAATTGCAGTTGCCTGCCTCCCAGCGTGTGTGCCAGGCCCACTTTCCAACTAGTGCCCCCAATCATATTTGTTATAACAGTATTGTAAATATTTAAAATAAAAACTTTTTTGACTGTGAATCATCAGTCTGCTAGTGCAATTGAATTTCAGTTGCCTGCCTGCCAGCGTGTGTTCCAGGCCCACTTGCCAACTAGTGCCACCAATCATATTTGTTATAACAGTATTGTAAATAGTTTAAAAAAAACTTTTTTGACTGTGAAACATCAGTCAGCTAGTGTAATCTAATTGCAGTTGCCTGCCTCCCAGTGTGTGTGCCAGGCCCACTTGCCAACTAGTGCCACCAATCATATTTGTTATAACAGTAGTGTAAATATTTTTTTAAAAAACTTTTGACTGTGAAACATCAGTCTGCTAGTGTAATCTAATTGAAGTTGCCTGCCTGCCAGCGTGTGTGCCAGGCCCACTTGCCAACTAGTGTCACCAATCATATTTGTTATAACAGTATTGTAAATATTTAAAATAAAAACTTTTTTGACTGTGAATCATCAGTCTGCTAGTGCAATTGAATTACAGTTGCCTGCCTGCCAGCGTGTGTGCCAGGCCCACTTGCCAACTAGTGCCACCAATCATATTTGTTATAACAGAATTGTAAATATTTAAAAAAAAACTTTTTTGACTGTGAAACATCAGTCAGCTAGTGTAATCTAATTGCAGTTGCCTGCCTCCCAGCATGTGTGCCAGGCCCACTTTCCAACTAGTGCCACCAATCATATTTGTTATAACAGTAGTGTAAATATTTTTTTTTAAAAAAACTTGTTTGACTGTGAAAGATCAGTCTGCTAGTGTAATCTAATTGAAGTTGCCTGCCTGCCAGCATGTGTGCCAGGCCCACTTGCCAACTAGTGCCACCAATCATATTTGTTATAACAGTATTGTAAATATTTAAAAAAAAAAACTTTTTTGACTGTGAAACATCAGTCAGCTAGTGTAATCTAATTGCAGTTGCCTGCCTCCCAGTGTGTGTGCCAGGCCCACTTGCCAACTAGTGCCACCAATCATATTTGTTATAACAGTAGTGTAAATATTTTAAAAAAAATTTGACTGTGAAACATCAGTCTGCTTGTGTAATCTAATTGAAGTTGCCTGCCTGCCAGCGTGTGTGCCAGGCCTACTTGCCAACTAGTGCCACCAATCATATTTGTTATAACAGTATTGTAAATATTTAAAATAAAAACTTTTTTTACTGTGAATCATCAGTCTGCTAGTGCAATTGAATTGCAGTTGCCTGCCTGCCAGTGTGTGTGCCAGACCAACTTGCTAACTAGTGCCACCAATCATATTTGTTATAACAGTTTTGTAAATATTTTAAAAAAAAACTTTTTTGACTGTGAAACATCAGTCAGCTAGTGTAATCTAATTGCAGTTGCCTGCCTCCCAGCGTGTGTGTCAGGCCCACTTGCAAACTAGTGCCACCAATCATATTTGTTATAACAGTAGTGTAAATATTTTTTTAAAAAAAATCTTGACTCTGAAACATCAGTCTGCTAGTGTAATCTAATTGCAGTTGCCTGCCTCCCAGCGTGTGTTCCAGGCCCACTTGCCAACTAGTACCACCAATCCTATTTATTATAACAGTTTTGTAAATATTTTAAAAAAAAACTTTTTTGACTGTGAAACATCAGTCTGCTAGTGTAATCTAATTGAAGTTGCCTGCCTGCCAGCGTGTGTGCCAGGCCCACTTGCCAACTAGTGCCACCAATCATATTTGTTATAACAGTATTGTAAATATTTAAAATAAAAACTTTTTGACTGTGAAACATCAGTCAGCTAGTGTAATCTAATTGCAGTCGCCTGCCTCCCAGCGTGTGTGCCAGGCCCACTTGCCAACTAGTGCCACCAATCATATTTGTTATAACAGTATTGTAAATATTTTTAAAAAAACTTTTTTGACTGTGAATCATCAGTCTGCTAGTGCAATTGAATTGCAGTTGCCTGCCTGCCAGCGTGTGTGCCAGGCCCACTTGCCAACTAGTAGAAAGTCAGTGTTATCCAGCAATCACGCCAATGGTGTAAGCTCCAGGGAGTAACTACCAACCTCCCATGTATCAATAGAAGAAATAAAGGATTGAAGCTCACCAAAATGCCAAAAAGTAATTCACTTTATTGTAGAGACAGGCAGGGTCCAAATACCACAACGTTTTGGAGCAGTATGCCCTTAATCATGTGATAACAACCTATACAGGTACACCTGTTTAAATAGCTTACCTGGGATTAACCCTTACAATCTTTCTAACAATACAATAATAGAGGGACAGCACCATCTGGCGGCCCCCTGGGTATATAATTTACCTAGAAAATAGTCAATACAAAATAAAAACAAAAACAAAAAACAGCTATGAAGCCCTGATTACAGATTCAAACTAGGTTATGGAAGAGGATGGAGTAGGAGGAGTAGAGAAGGTGGCAACAGCCCTGCCGGCAAGTTGTGGCGGTGTCACCAACTCCTCTGCAGAGCCACGCATTCCATGCTTGTCATCCGTCAGCAGGTTTACCCAATGTGCAGTGTAGGTGATATACCTGCCCTGACCATGCTTTGCAGACCAGCTATCAGTGGTCACATGGACCCTTGCCTCAACACTGTGTGCCAGACATGCCATTACTTCCTTTCACACAATCAAGTACAGGTTGGGGATTGCCTTTTATGAAAAGAAATTTTGGCCGGGTACCTTCCACTGCGGTGTCCCAATAGCAACAAATTTTTTTTGAACGCCTCAGAATCCACCAGCTTGTATTGTAAAAGCTGGCGGGCTAAGAGTTCAGACAAGCCAGCTGTCAGACGCCGGGCAAGGGGGTGACTTTGGGAAATTGGCTTCTTACACTCAAACATGTCCTTGACAGACACCTGACTGTGGGCAGATGACCAGGAACTGCTACGTAAGAGAGACTGAGTGGAGGATGGTTGAGAGGGGGCAAGGAGGACAGCAGTGGTTGATGTGGCTGAAGATGCTGGACCAGGAGGAGGATGGCGGCTTTGAGTTTGTGTGCTGCTTGTACTCATGTGTTCTTCCCATCAGCGTTTGTGATGTGAGATCATGTGCATTCGCAAAGCAGTTGTACCTAGGTGGGTGTTTGACTTCCCACGACTCAGTTTCTTTTGGCACAGGTTGCAAATGGCATTGCTGTTGTCAGAGGCAGACACACAAAAAAATGCCACACTGCTGAGCTCTGCGATGACGGCATTCTGGTGGTGGCAACAGCATGCGTTGATTGGCGTGCTGTCTGGCAGACCCCGGGTGCCGATGCATGCTAACTGACTGTGCCACTAGCTCCTTGCAACGACCTCCCCCTGCTTCCAACTCGTCTCCTCCTCCTCCTCTCTGTCTCCCCATCTGAACTTTCCCCCTCTTCTTCTTCTCTTCTAGCGGGCACCCACGTGACATCCACGGACACATCATCATCAACCGCTTCACTTGTATCTGACAAATCAACAAAGGAAGCAGTAGCGGGTACAACATCATCATCATCATCACACCGTACGTCCATGTCTGTAATGCTGCCTGACTGAGACATATCACTGTTATCTACATCCTCTGTCAATGATGGTTGTGCATCACTCATTTCTTCTAACTGATGTGTCAATAACTCCTCTGACAGATCAAGTGAAGCGGCTGTGGTGCTAGTGTTGGTGGTGGCGGCAGGCGAGTGAGTGGCACTGGTCACTTGAGAGGTGCCCGAAGCTAAGCTGGAGGTGGATGGTGCGTCAAGGTTAGGACTAGGACTGGAAGCTGTAGAAGATTGGGTGTCCTGTGTTAGCCATTCAACTAGGTCCTCCTCAGAACTTTTCGCGTCCATGGCACGTGGCCTCTGAACACTGTGCATAGTTGTAGGGTCTAAGGGAATCACAGCACCACAACCACGATGGCACCTGCGGGGTGGCCTGCCTCTGCCTGTCATTTTTTTAAAAATGTACACTTACACTACTATTAAACAAATTATGAGTGGAGGCACTGGGCAAGTGGACACAGTATACGCTGTGAGCCTGACACAAAAAAGCAGACTGATGTTTCACAGTCCAAATTTTTTTTTCCAAATATTTACAATACTGTTATAACAAATATGATTGGTGGCACTAGTTGGCAAGTGGGCCTGCACACACGCTGGCAGGCAGGCAACTGCAATTCAATTTCACTAGCAGACTGATGATTCACAGTCAAAAAAGTTTTTTTTTAAATATTTACAATACTGTTATAACAAATATGATTGGTGGCACTAGTTGGCAAGTGGTATGCCCCTTAATCATGTGATAACAACCTATACAGGTACACCTGTTTAAATAGGTTTCCTGGGATTAACCCTTACAATCTTTCTAACAATACAATAATAGAGGGACAGCGCCATCTGGCGGCCCCCTGGGTATATAATTTACCTAGAAAATAGTCAATACAAAATAAAAACAAAAACAAAAAACAGCTATGAAGCCCTGATTACAGATTCAAACTATGTCAAAAAAGATTATTTTATTTATTATTTATTTTGATGGTTTTAACCCATCAAATTTAATCCACTATACAACTGTAGAAAATGGCAGAATAGATTTCTCATTATGTATGAACATAATAGAGGGATAGATCAGTAAAAAACTGACCAATCTATCTCTATATTAAGCCCCTTTGGTTCCAAGGTGTCAAGGTGAAAAATCCAAAAGGATTCTCTTTGCTTAAGCAACACTTCCCTATTTCCACCCCTTCTAGGGACTTTCACCTGTTCAATCACCTGAAACCTAAGTTGGCTTATTTGATGGCCTGTTGCCAAAAAATGATAGGCCACTGGGGCTGACACTTTACCACACCTAATGTTGCTCTTGTGCTCAGTTATTCTGTCACGGACCCTCCTAGAGGACTCGCCAACATAGGCCTTCCCACATGGACACTTGATCATATATATGACATAACTGCTGTTGCAAGTGAAAAAATCCCTATAATAGAATTTATGCCCACTACGTGGATGTAAAAAATAGGGACTTTTCACTATGCAACTGCAGTTGCTGCACCCGAGACAAGGGAAACAACCAAGATTCTTTTTGGTAATGAACTGTTGAGATGTAGATTTGACAGAACCAATGTCAGCCCGTATTAGTGAATCCCTAAGGCTTTTACTACGCTTGTAGGCTGGCATGGGAAACTTGTCAAACTCCTCAATGTCCACATTGCATCTTCTCAAGATGCCCCAATGTCTCTGTATGATTTTCAACACCTGATCACTCTGTCTAGAAAACTCAGATACAAATACCATCCTTTTTTGATTTTTATTTGAGAGTTTTTTAGATTTTAGAAGGGCATCACGATCCAACTGGGACACCATATCAATGGTGTCCAAAATCAGATTTTGTGGATAGCCACGTTCCAGAAATTTGTCACCCATCTCTGCCAATCTTATTTGAACCTTGGATGCTTCTGTGACAATCCTTTTAACCCTAAGTAATTGACTTTTAGGTAGTGACCTGATCAAGGAGGGATGATGAGCACTGTCATACATTAATAAATTATTCCTGTCAGTTTCTTTTCTGAAAATATCAGTTTTAAAACTGAATCCGTCCTTGATCACGGTCACATCCAAAAAATCAATAGAACTCTCGCTGAAAGTCAGTGTGAATTTGATATTATTGGTTGAATGGTTTAATTCAGAAACAAAGAGCTCAAGGGCCCCAACGTCGCTCAGCCAAACCCCAAAGATATCATCAATGTAGCGCCACCAGGTGGCGCCACACTGACGAAATAGGGCATTTTCAAAAACAAACTTCTCTTCAAAAAGATTCATAAAAATGTTGGCATAATTCGGGGCGACGTTGGAGCCCATAGCTGTACCCTGCAACTGTAAATAATATAAGTCCTCAAAGAGAAAATAATTATTGTAAAGAATTAATTCTAACAGTTGCAAGATAAGTTCAACCTGAGTTTCTGAATGTGACCCCGCAGTGAGCAAAGCATGTTGCACAGCTCCCAGGCCACTCTCATGAGTGATAGATGTGTATAAACTGGAAACATCCAAACTGAAAAGAATAAACTTATCAGTCTGGAGTTGCAAGTTATTCAGCTTGATCAAAAAATCATTAGTGTCTTTAATGAAGGTACTTGACTGTTCCACCAGTGGTCTCAATACTCTATCCAAAAAAATGGAAATATTTGAAAAAACGGAATTGGTACCCGCTACAATAGGACGCCCTGGTGGAGCAGTCAAGGACTTGTGAACCTTAGGCAGCACATATAACACAGGTGTGATTGGATCAGTCACAATTAAAAATTTTAAAAAGAGAGAGAGAGGGGGCGCCCTAAGTGTAAGAGAGAAGATGTGACCAAATAATTCTATACTTATATATCTAAATATTATAGATTAATATTAAAAAATGCTAAAGTGATAAATCAAGGTGATATGCTGTATAAACCAGTATCAATGTGGTTTCAAGTGATAAATCATACAATGTGCAATGTTATACAGTGTTAATCAATAACAATGTGATACAGAGTAATAAAATAATAAACAATCTAAACAAACACAGTGATAATAAAGTGAAAGTCTCTATTGGGATGGGAGGCAGCTATCTGTGATGATCCAGGCCAGGATCCAGGAGCGGCAATCTATGAAGAGAAAAGACAGAAGCGCCACATGGCCCAATATTGTTTGATCCAGAATAAATAGATCTTAAAGTGATGAGTAAACTCACATTTAGTAGAGCACCTCAGTTAGTGCTAGATATACGGTCTGGGATCTATTTGGTCACCCAGAAGACCAACTTCCTGCACAGGAGCTGATGTCTTTGTAGAGCTGATAGACAATGTAGTAAACACCTTCTCATATCCATCTAAATATGTTCATTAATGCAGATCTTTTCCACCGGGCAGCAATACTTTTAGGTACTTTCCACAAATACTGAGAGAAAATCTCCCTCCAGATTAGGTAAAGAGAGGGCAGCACAAGCAGAGGACAAATCCCACTGTGTCCAGACACCAGCCTTAATCGGCTTCTCTAGAGGTGCTCTACTAAATGTGAGTTTACTCATCACTTTAAGATCTATTTATTCTGGATCAAACAATATTGGGCCATGTGGCGCTTCTGTCTTTTCTCTTCACAATTAAAAATTTAGCTGTTTTATCATCAATCAAAGCATTGTTCAATGCAAATTTGACAATAGATTGAATCTCTCTGGAAATCTTATTAATTGGATTACCTGCAATTACCTTATATACCTCCTTAGTACCAAGTTGACGATAGACCTCTGTTCTATAGTCGGTCTTATTTAAAACAACTGTTGCTCCGCCCTTATCAGCCTGCTTTAATATCACTTTATTGTTAGATTTTAATGATTTTAAGGCTGAATGATCTGCAGATGTAAAGTTGAACAACCTAGGTTTACCTTTAGATTTACATAACTTAGTTTTAGCCTGCAAATTATTCAAATCGGACAGTACCAACTTTTCAAAGGTCTCAATACTGTGGTCAGTGGTAGAGGGAAAAAAAGAACTTTTATTAAATAACCCTAGTTGTTTAAGGCTCAAGTTATTAACTTTATTATCTCCAATAGTATTAGACCCAACAGACTCACTGCAATTCAACTTTGTACCAATTTGAGAAACATTACTTGTCTTGTTATTGTGCCAAAATTGTAACCTTATATTACGGAAAAATTTGTGAATGTCTCTATTCAAATGAAAGAAATCACAGTCTTTAAATGGACAAAAAGACAGTCCCTTCTGGAGAACAGATGCTTCTCTCTCAACAAGTGGACAGTCCGAGATATTAAAGACTATATTTTGTTGCGGGCCCACGTTACCCTCTGTGAGGATGCCTTGCCCGATTTGGCTGTTACCTGTGATTTTGCTTTCGCTCCCCTTTGGGCCCCGATGGTGTCTGCAGCCGCTTCTCCTGGGCTGTCATTGCCCTCTCCCTGGGAAAAATCTGTGTGAATCGGAGCTGCTCCCTGACACTGCATGATGAGATTGCTGCCTTCTCCGTGAACCGGAAGTGACGTGGCGCTCCTTCCCCATTGGATCGTAGACCCACCTATAGACTCTATTGGAGGAGTAGTCGTCAGAGTCTCTCTGAAATTTTAACCATTTCCTCTCCTCAATGGTCGACCGCATCTCTGCCAATAACTCCTTGTTTGCCGTAAGCAGCTTATCTGAATCAGTTGATGACATTGTTTGCCGGATCTCATCCTCTAAAGCAGCAATCTCTCCTTTTAATTTATCCAAATCGATCTGAAGATATTCCACAGTCAGAACGATTAGGTCAAAGGAACACTTATTGAGAATCTGCTCAAACTTCCAGTTTATACACATCTATCACTCATGAGAGTGGCTTGGGAGCTGTGCAACATGCTTTGCTCACTGCTGGGTCACATTCAGCAACTCAGGTTGAACTTATCTTG
This sequence comes from Bombina bombina, assembly GCF_027579735.1. Lineage (NCBI taxonomy): Eukaryota > Metazoa > Chordata > Amphibia > Anura > Bombinatoridae > Bombina > Bombina bombina. The sequence goes on from NC_069500.1 coordinate 1,312,026,078, forward strand.
CAACTGTTAGAATTAATTCTTTACAATAATTATTTTCTCTTTGAGGACTTATATTATTTACAGTTGCAGGGTACAGTTATGGGCTCCAACCTCGCCCCGAATTATGCCAACATTTTTATGAATCTTTTTGAAGAGAAGTTTGTTTTTGAAAATGCCCTATTTCGTCAGTGTGGCGCCACCTGGTGGCGCTACATTGATGATATCTTTGGGGTTTGGCAGGGCGACGTTGGGGCCCTTGAGCTCTTTGTTTCTGAATTAAACCATTCAACCAATAATATCAAATTCACACTGACTTTCAGCGAGAGTTCTATTGATTTTTTGGATGTGACCATGATCAAGGACGGATTCAGTTTTAAAACTGATATTTTCAGAAAAGAAACTGACAGGAATAATTTATTAATGTATGACAGTGCTCATCATCTCTCCTTGATCAGGTCACTACCTAAAAGTCAATTACTTAGGGTTAAAAGGATTGTCACAGAAGCATCCAAGGTTCCAATAAGATTGGCAGAGATGGGTGACAAATTTCTGGAACGTGGCTATCCACAAAATCTGATTTTGGACACCATTGATTTGGTGTCCCAGTTGGATCGTGATGCCCTTCTAAAATCTAAAAAACTCTCAGATAAAAATCAAAAAAGGATGGTATTTGTATCTGAGTTTTCTAGACAGAGTGATCAGGTGTTGAAAATCATACAGAGACATTGGGGCATCTTGAGAAGATGCAATGTGGACGTTGAGGAGTTTGACAAGTTTCCCATGCCAGCCTACAAGCGTAGTAAAAGCCTTAGGGATTCACTAATACGGACTGACATTGGTTCTGTCAAATCTACATCTCAACAGTTCATTACCAAAAAGAATCTTGGTTGTTTCCCTTGTCTCGGGTGCAGCAACTGCAGTTGCATAGTGAAAAGTCCCTATTTTTTACATCCACATAGTGGGCATAAATTCTATTATAGGGATTTTTTCACTTGCAACAGCAGTTATGTCATATACATGATCAAGTGTCCATGTGGGAAGGCCTATGTTGGCGAGTCCACTAGGAGGGTCCGTGACAGAATAACTGAGCACAAGAGCAACATTAGGTGTGGTAAAGTGTCAGCCCCAGTGGCCTATCATTTTTTGGCAGCAGGCCATCAAATAAGCCAACTTAGGTTTCAGGTGATTGAACAGGTGAAAGTCCCTAGAAGGGGTGGAAATAGGGAAGTGTTGCTTAAAGGTACAGTCTAGTCAAAATTAAACTTTCATGATTCAGATAGGGCATGCAATTTTAAACAACTTTCCAATTTACTTCTATTATCTAATTTGCTCAATTCTTTAGATATCGTTTGTTGAAGAAATAGCAATGCACATGTGTGAGCCAATCACACAAGGCCTCTATGTGCAGCAACCAATCAGCAGCTACTGAGCATATCTAGATATGCTTTTCAGCAAGTAATATCAAGAGAATGAAGCAAATTAGATAATAGAAGTAAATTAGAAAGTTGTTTAAAATGACATGCTCTTTCTAAAACATGAAAGAAAAAATTTGGGTTTCATGTCCCTTTAAGCAAAGAGAATCCTTTTGGATTTTTCACCTTGACACTAGTGATGCCGCGAACCTAAAATTTTCGGTTCGCGAACCGCGGACTCGAACTTCCGGTATTGTTCGCGAACGCGCGAACCGCTATTGAATTCAATAGGCAGGCGAACTTTAAAACCTACAAGGACTCTTTCTGGCCACAATAGTGATGGAAAAGTTGTTTCAAGGGTACTAACACCTGGACTGTTGCATGCTGGAGGGGGATCCCTGGCAAAACTCCCATGGAAAATTACATAGTTGATGCAGAGTCTGCTTTTAAGCCATAATGGGTCTAAATCAACTAACATTCCCAAAGTGGCTGTCTCAAAACATCCCGGACAGAAGATAGATTGATAGTGATAGATAGGATAGATAGATATACATAGATTGATAGTTAGATAGAATCGATAGAAGAGAAATAGATAGATTTGTTAGATATATAATTACCCTAATAAATTCTAATAATCAAACATGCGTTCTTGGACCCAACTAGCTTGTGTCAATTAGTACTTTTCTTAGCACTTTAATCCCTGTCCCCCCCCCCCCTATCGGGGGAGTTCTATATGGCCTGCCAGATTACCCTGAAAAATTATAATAATAAGACATGTGGTCTACTACCTATTTTAACAAGGTTGTGTTTAAAGTACTACCATTCTTAGCACTTTAATCTCTGTAACTCCCCCTATTTGGTGAGGTCTATACGGCCTGGCACACAGGCTTGGAAGGCTGTAGAAAAGTGCAATTCAAAGGCACGAGCAAACTGAGGGTTAAGATCATCAACAATAAAGATTTTTTTAATTGTAATTAGTAACTATACTGTGACAAAAAATTTGGATTGGTGTAAATAGTTGGCAAGATGGCCTGGCACAAAAGGATGGCAGGCAGGAGGGAAATGCAATTCAAGGACACTAGGAGACTGATTACTGACAGTCTAAACAGTGATGATTGACAATTTTTGCAATACTGTTAACAGAAATATGATTGCTGACAACAATTGGCTAGGTGGGCCTGGCTCACAGCAGGCTGCAAGGCAGGAGGGAAGTGCTATTCAATGGCACCAGCAAACTGACGATTCAAATCACAGCAACTATTACCAAAAATTTTAATTTTTAATTATTAGAATACTGTCACAACAAATATGATTGGTGTAAATATTTTTTAAGTAGGCCTGGCACACAGGCTTGGAAGGCTGTAGAAAAGTGCAATTCAAAGGCACGAGCAAACTGAGGGTTAAGATCAACACTAAAAAAATGTTTTATTTAAATTAATAACTATACTGTCTGACTGTGACAACAATTATGATTGGTGTAAATAGTTGGCTAGACGGCCTGGCACAAAAGGCTGGCAGTGGCAGGCAGGAGGTAAATTAAATTCAATGGCCCTAGGAGACTGAATATTTGCAGTCCAAAAAATTATGGGTTTTTTTTTTATTACTGTTACAAGAATTGTGATTGGTACCACTAATTGGCTACTTGGGCCTGGCAGACAGGCTGGCAGATATGAGTCGTGGATGGTAGGTAGGGCAGTAATTTAACACAGTATGCTGTGTAAGTGACAAAAACTCAGGACTGATAGAAAATTACATTACACTAGCAAAATATTTTAAAATTTTAGATTTTAATATTAAAATTATGTTAAGAAGTGCAATGCACATATGACTCTATGAGTGGTCGCACTGGCTGGCTGCTACGTAGGGCAGCAATTATAACAACAGTATGCTGTGTAAGTCAGATAGACAGTTAGACACAGGCCTGATAGAAAATACAATTAGATTACACTAGCATAATGATTTAAAGACTTTTTTTTGGAAATTTTAAGAAAAAGGTTAAGCACATACATATGAGTCGTGGCTGATAGCCTTGGAAGGGCAGCTATTAAAAACAGTAGGCTCTGTATGTTGGATACACACACGCCTGATAGAAAATACTATTAGATTACACTAGAAAATTGATTGAAATTATTTTTTTTTGGGGGGGGGAATTAAAAAAAGGTTAAACACATATGAGTCGTGGCTCATAGACTAGGAAGGGCAGCAAGTAAACACAGTAGGCTCTCTATGTCAGCAAAACACACAGGCCGGATAGAAAATTAGATTTGATTACACTAGCAAACAAATTTAAACTTTTTTTTTTTTATATTAAAATTAAGGTGAAAGAAAAATAGATATGAGTGCTGGGTGGCTGCCTGGCACAGACCAATTAACCAAAAGACTGAAAAAAAAAAAAAAAAAAAAAAAGAGGTATATTAATGCTGAGTGAGCCTGACAGACACAGGCATGATAGTAAATGTAATTAGATTACACTAGAAAAATATTTTTTTGTGTTTTTTTTTTTTAAATTAAAAATAATGTTATAAACGGATATTAACACTGCTGGCTGCTGGCTGGCACAGAGCAATGAACCAGAGTATATGCTGTGTGACACTGGCCTGATAGAAAATGAAAAAAAATTACACTAGAAAAATAATTATATTTTTGGGTTAGTTAAATTTAAACTAATGTTGTTAGGGAGATATCAGTGGTGGCAGTAGTCACAGCATATGCTGTGAGCCTTAAACACACAGCTGAAAGCCAGGCAAATGCTAATAAAAAAGAAAAAAAAAAAAAAAAACGGCACGAAATATAGCCCTAAAAAGGGCTTTTTGGGGTGCTGTGCTTGCAGCAGAGATGAGTGGAGTCCTTCTGGACTGTAAATACACTAGCCTAGCTATGTTTTTCCTATTAATGTCAGGAGCAAAAACAGAACACGTCCTCTCATTAAAAAAGCAAGGTCATTATGAGTCTAAAATGGCAGATTCCGAGTAGCTGGGAGTGTCTGTGAGGGAGTGTCTGATGTTGATTGGCTCTAATGTGTCAGGCGGCTGTGACATAAAGGGTCAAAGTTTCCACAATGATGACACATAGGGGCGGATCGAACATCGTCATGTTTTCGCCCACAAACGCGAACGCGAACAACCTATGTTCGCTGTGAACCGTTCGCGGGCGAACAGTTCGGACATCACTACTTGACATCTTGGAACCAAAGGGGCTTAATAGAGAGATAGATTGGTCAGTTTTTTACTGATCTATCCCTCTATTATGTTCATACATAATGAGAAATCTATTCTGCCATTTTCTACAGTTGTATAGTGGATTAAATTTGATGGGTTAAAACCATCAAAATAAATAATAAATAAAATAATCTTTTTTGACATAGTTTGAATCTGTAATCAGGGCTTCATAGCTGTTTTTTGTTTTTGTTTTTATTTTGTATTGACTATTTTCTAGGTAAATTATATACCCAGGGGGCCGCCAGATGGCGCTGTCCCTCTATTATTGTATTGTTAGAAAGATTGTAAGGGTTAATCCCAGGTAAGCTATTTAAACAGGTGTACCTGTATAGGTTGTTATCACATGATTAAGGGGCATACCACTTGCCAACTAGTGCCACCAATCATATTTGTTATAACAGTATTGTAAATATTTAAAAAAAAACTTTTTTGACTGTGAATCATCAGTCTGCTAGTGCAATTGAATTGCAGTTGCCTGCCTGACAGCGTGTGTGCCAGGCCCACTTGCCAACTAGTGCCACCAATCATATTTGTTATAACAGTATTGTAAATATTTAAAAAAAAAAAATTTGGACTGTGAAACATCAGTCTGCTTTTTTGTGTCAGGCTCACAGCGTATACTGTGTCCACTTGCCCAGTGCCTCCACTCATAATTTGTTTAATAGTAGTGTAAGTGTACATTTTTAAAAAAATGACAGGCAGAGGCAGGCCACCCCGCAGGTGCCATCGTGGTTATGGTGCTGTGATTCCCTTAGACCCTACAACTATGCACAGTGTTCAGAGGCCACGTGCCATGGACGCGAAAAGTTCTGAGGAGAACCTAGTTGAATGGCTAACACAGGACACCCAATCTTCTACAGCTTCCACTCCTAGTCCTAACCTTGATGCACCATCCACCTCCAGCTTAACTTCGGGCACCTCTCAAGTGACCAGTGCCACTCGCCCGCCTGCCGCCACCACCAACACTAGCACCACAGCCACTTCACTTGATCTGTCAGAGGAGTTATTGACATATCAGTTAGAAGAAATGAGTGATGCGCAACCATCATTGACAGAGGATGTAGATAACAGTGATATGTCTCAGTCAGGCAGCATTACAGACATGGACGTACGGTGTGATGATGATGATGATGTTGTACCCGCTACTGCTTCCTTTGTTGATTTGTCAGATACAAGTGAAGCGGTTGATGATGATGTGTCCGTGGATGTCACGTGGGTGCCCGCTAGAAGAGAAGAAGAAGAGGGGGAAAGTTCAGATGGGGAGACAGAGAGGAGGAGGAGGAGGAGACAAGTTGGAAGCAGGGGGAGGTCGTTGCAAGGAGCTAGTGGCACAGTCAGTTAGCATGCATCGGCACCCGGGGTCTGCCAGACAGCACGCCAATCAACGCATGCTGTTGCAACCACCAGAATGCCGTCATCGCAGAGCTCAGCAGTGTGGCATTTTTTTGTGTGTCTGCCTCTGACAACAGCGATGCCATTTGCAACCTGTGCCAAAAGAAACTGAGTCGTTGGAAGTCAAACACCCACCTAGGTACAACTGCTTTGCGAATGCACATGATCTCACATCACAAACGCCGATGGGAAGAACACATGAGTACAAGCAGCACACAAACTCAAAGCCGCCATCCTCCTCCTGGTCCAGCATCTTCAGCCACATCAACCACTGCTGTCCTCCTTGCCCCCTCTCAACCATCCTCCACTCAGTCTCTCTTACGTAGCAGTTCCTGTTCCAGTCTGTCAAGGACATGTTTGAGTGTAAGAAGCCAATTTCCCAAAGTCACCCCCTTGCCCGGCGTCTGACAGCTGGCTTATCTGAACTCTTAGCCCGCCAGCTTTTACAATACAAGCTGGTGGATTCTGAGGCGTTCAAAAAATTTGTTGCTATTGGGACACCGCAGTGGAAGGTACCGGCCAAAATTTCTTTTCATAAAAGGCAATCCCCAACCTGTACTCGATTGTGCGAAAGGAAGTAATGTCATGTCTGGCACACAGCGTTGGGGCAAGGGTCCATCTGACCACTGATAGCTGGTCTGCAAAGCATGGTCAGGGCAGGTATAACACCTACACTGCGCATTGGGTAAACCTGCTGACGGATGACAAGCATGGAATGCGTGGCTCTGCAGAGAAGTTGGTGACACCCCCACAACTTGCAGGCAGGGCTGTTGCCACCTTCTCTACTCCTCCTACTCCATCCTCTTCCATAACCTCTTTCTCGACTGAGTCCTCTTCTGCTGCTGCATCTTGCTCTACATCAACGGCATCCCCCCAGCTCCCCAGGTACTATTCAACATCCCGGATACGGCAGTGTCACGCCATCTTGGGGTTGACTTGCCTGAAAGCCGAGAGTCACACCGCACCAGCACTCCTGTCCGCCCTGAATGCACAAGTGGATCAGTGGCTGACTCCGAACCAACTGGAGATTGGCAAAGTTGTTTCTGACAATGGAAGTAATTTGGTGGCGGCATTGAAATTGGGCAAGTTGACACATGTGCCGTGCATGGCACATGTGTGTAATTTGATTGTACAACGATTTGTGCATAAGTACCCAGGCTTACAGGATGTCCTGAAACAGGCCAGGAAGGTGTGTGGCCATTTCAGGCATTCCTACACGGCCATGGCGCACTTGTCAGATATCCAGCGGCGAAAAAACCTGCCAGTGAGGCGCTTGATTTGCGACAGCCCGACACGGTGGAATTCAACACTCCTAATGTTCGACCACCTGCTCCAACAAGAAAAAGCAATTAACGAGTATTTGTATGACCGGGGTGCTAGGACAGCCTATGGGGAGCTGGGGATATTTTTTGACACTTTACTGGACGCTCATGCGCAATGCCTGTAGGCTCATGCGTCCTTTTGAGGAGGTGACAAACCTAGTCAGTCACATCGAAGGCACCATCAGTGACATCATACCATTTGTTTTCTTCCTGGAGCGTGCCCTGCGAAGAGTGCTTGATCAGGCCATAGATGAGCGTGAAGAGGAAGAGTTGTGGTGTCCATCACCACCAGAAACAGCCTTATCAGCATCGCTTGCTGGACCAGTGGCCACGCAGGAAGAGGATTGTGAGGAAGAGGAGTCAGAGGAGGAATGTGGCTTTGAGGAGGAGGAGGAAGACCAAGCACAACAGGCATCCCAGGGTGCTCATTGTTGTCACCTATCTGGTTCCCATGGTGTTGTACGTGGCTGGGGGGAAGAAGATAACTTCAGTGAGATCAGTGAGGACGAGGAACGGGACATGATTAGCTCGGCATCCAACCTTGTGCAAATGCGGTCTTTCATGCTGTCATGCCTGTTGAGGGACCCTCGTATAAAAAAGCTGAAGGAGAATGACCTGTACTGGGTGTCCACACTACTAGACCCCCGGTATAAGCATAAAGTGACTGAAATGTTACAGAATTCCCGCAAGTCGGAAAGGATGGAGCAGTTCAAAAATAAATTAAAAAGTATGCTTTACACAGCATATAAGGGTGATGTCACAGCACAACGGGAATCTAGCAGTGGAAAAGATGAAAGTAATCCTCCTCCCACGACCACGCCGGCAAGGACAGGACGCTTTCCAGACGTGTTGTTGATGGAGGACATGCGGAACTTTTTAACTCCTATGCATCACCACAGCCCTTCGGGATCCAGCGTCAGAAAAAGACTCAACCGACAGGTAGCAGACTACCTTGCATTAAGTGTGGATCTCGACACTCTGAGGAGCAATGGACCCCTTGACTACTGGGTGTGCAGGCTTGACCTGTGGCCTGAGCTATCCCAATTTGCAATCGAACTTCTGGCCTGCCCCGCTTCAAGTGTCCTGTCAGAAAGGAACTTCAGTGCAGCAGGAGGTATTGTCACTGAGAAGAGAAGTCGCCTAGGTCAAAAAAGTCTTGATTATCTCACCTTTATTAAAATGAATGAGGGATGGATCCCGAAGGGACTGACATTGTGCGAAACATTAGAGTACAAAAGGCATGATGAGATGACGAGCTGCCTTGGGCTACAAATGGTACACACGCTGCTGTATTTTATCTTCGAATGCCGGATGACTTGCGTGACTTATCCGCCAACAACTAGGGTTCAAGCCGCAATGTTTTAGGGCACTTTCTAACTGTCAAACAAACATCAATTTTTCTGGCTGCTGCTACAGCAGCGCCTGCAACAATACCTAGTTTTTCAGGCATTTGTACATGCCTTATTTTTCTGGCCTCTTGTGCTGCACTGTGGCTACAAAACTCAAACCAAAAAAAAGGCACATAACAGTGATTAAACTGTTAAGAATAGTACTACTTAACACACCACTCATATTTGGTGGCACAGTAGATTGCATGCGCAGTGCCCCAAATTTGAAGTAGGAGGACCGACCAAGCATCTTTTTCCATCTCCCGGTTCCTAAAAATTATCTCCGGGTTCCTAAAATCGATGCCATACCTGTACTTGATTGTGCAAAAGGATGGCATATGTGTTATTTGATGCTGTTGTGCCTGTTGAGGGTCGTGGACCATCGTATAAAAAGGCTGAAGGAGAATGACCTGTTCTGGGTGTCAAAGCATCTTTTTCCATCTCCTGGTTCCTTTCTAAAAATTGTCTCCGGGTTCCTAAAATCGATGCCATACCTGTACTCGATTGTGCAAAAGGATGGCATATGTGGTGGTGTTTTATGCTGTTGTGCCTGTTGAGGGTCGGGGACCCTCGTATAAAAAGGCTGAAGGAGAACGACCTGTACTGGGTGTCCAAGCATGTTTTTTCAATTTCCCGGTTCCTAAAAATTATCTCTAGGTTCTTAAATCGATGCCATACCTGTACTCTATTGTGCAAAAGGATGGCATTTGTGGTGTTTCATGCTGTTGTGCCTGTTGAGGGTCGGGGACACCCGTATAAAAAGGCTGAAGGAGAACGACCAGTACTTCGTGTCCAAGCATCTTTTTCCATCTCCCAGTTCCTAAAAATGATCTCCGGGTTCCTAAAATTGATGCCATACCTGTACTCTATTGTGCAAAAGGATGGCATATGTGGTGTTTCATGCTGTTGTGCCTGTTGAGGGTCGGGGACACCCGTATAAAAAGGCTGAAGGAGAACGACCAGTACTGGGTGTCCAAGCATCTTTTTCCATCTCCCGGTTCATAACAATTATCTCCAGGTTCCTAAAATCGATGCCATATCTGTACTCTATTGTGCAAAAGGATGGCATATGTGGTATTTCATGCTGTTGTGCATGTTGAGGGTCGTGGACCATCGTATAAAAAGGCTGAAGGAGAACGACCTGTAATGGGTGTCCAAGCATGTTTTTTTTTCAATTTCCTAGTTCCTAAAAACTATCTCCGGGTTCCTATAATCAATGCCATACCTGTACTCTATTGTGCAATAGGATGGCATATGTGGTGTTTCATGCTGTTGTGCCTGTTGAGGGTCGGGGACACCCGTATAAAAAGGCTGACGGAAATCGACCAGTACTGGGTGTCCAAGCATCTTTTTCCATCTCCCGGTTCCTAAAAATTATCTCCGGGTTCCTAAAATCGATGCCATACCTGTACTCTATTGTGCAAAAGGATGGCATATGTGGTGTTTCATGCTGTTGTGCCTGTTGAGGGTCGGGGACACCCGTATAAAAAGGCTGAAGGAGAACGACCAGTACTGGGTGTCCAAGCATCTTTTTCCATCTCCCGGTTCATAAAAATTATCTCTGGGTTCCTAAAATTGATGCCATACCTGTACTCTATTGTGCAAAAGGATGGCATATGTGGTATTTCATGCTGTTGTGCCTGTTGAGGGTCGTGGACCATTGTATAAAAAGGCTGAAGGAGAACGACTTGTACTGGGTGTCCAAGCGTCTTTTTTGTTCAGTTTCACGGTTCCTAAAAATTATCTCCGGGTTCCTAAAATCTATGCCATACCTGTACTCTATTGTGCAAAAGGATGGCATATGTGGTGTTTCATGCTGTTGTGCCTGTTGAGAGTCGGGGACACCCGTATATAAAGGCTGAAGGAGAACGACCAGTACTGGGTGTACAAGCATCTTTTTCCATCTCCCGGTTCCTAAAAATTATCTCTGGGTTCCTAAAATCGATGCCATACCTGTACTCTATTGTGCAAAAGGATGGCATATGTGGTGTTTCATGCTGTTGTGCCTGTTGAGGGTCGTGGACCATCGTATAAAAAGGCTGAAGGAGAATGACCTGTACTGGGTGTCAAAGCATCTTTTTCCCTCTCCCGGTTCCTTCCTAAAAATTGTCTCCGGGTTCCTAAAATCGATGCCATACCTGTACTCTATTGTGCAAAAGGATGGCATATGTGGTATTTCATGCTGTTGTGCCTGTTGAGGGTCGCGGACCATCTTATTAAAAAGCTGAAGGAGAACGACCTGTACTGGGTGTCCAAGCATCTTTTTCCATCTCCCGGTTCCTTAAAATTATCTCTGGGTTCCTAAAATCGATGCCTTACCTGTACTCTATTGTGCAAAAGGATTGCATATGTGGTGTTTAATGCTGTTGTGCCTGTTGACGGTCGTGGACCATCGTATAAAAAGGCTGAAGGAGAACGACCTGCACTGGGTGTCAAAGCATCTTTTTCCATCTCCCGGTTCCTTCCTAAAATTGTCTCCGGGTTCCTAAAATCGATGCCATACCTGTACTCTATTGTGCAAAAGGATGGCATATGTGGTGTTTCATGCTGTTGTGCCTGTTGAGGGTCGTGGACCATCGTATAAGAAGGCTGAAGGAGAACGACCTGTACTGGGTTTCAAAGCATCTTTTTCCATCTCCCGATATCTTCCTAAAAATTGTCTCTGGGTTCCTAAATTCGATGCCATACCTGTACTCTATTGTGCAAAAGGATGGCATATGTGGTATTTCATGCTGTTGTGCCTGTTGAGGGTCGTGGACCATCGTATAAAAAGGCTGAAGGAGAACGACCTGTACTGGGTGTCCAAGCATCTTTTTCCATCTCCCGGTTCCTAAAAATTATCTCTGGTTTCCTAAAATCGATGCAATACCTGTACTCTATTGTGAAAAAGGATGGCATATGTGGTGTTTCATGCTGTTGTGCCTGTTGAGGGCCGTGGACCATCGTATAAAAAGGCTGAAGGAGAACGACCTGTACTGGGTGTCCAAGTATCTTTTTTGTTCAATTTCCCGGTTCCTAAAAATTATCTCCGGTTGCTAAAATCGATGCCATACCTGTACTCTATTGTGCAAAAGGATGGCATATGTGGTGTTTCATGCTGTTGTGCCTGTTGACGGTCGTGGACCATCGTATAAAAAAGGCTGAAGGAGAACGACCTGTACTGGGTGTACAAGCATCTTTTTTGTTCAATTTCCCGGTTCCTAAAAATGATCTCCGGGTTCCTAAAATTGATGCCATACCTGTAGTCTATTGTGCAAAAGATGGTATATGTGGTGTTTCAAGCTGTTGTGCCTGTTGATGGTCGGGGACCATCTTATAAAAAGGCTGAAGGAGAACAACCTGTACTGGGTGTCAAAGCATCTTTTTCCATCTCCCGGTTCCTTCCTAAAAATTGTCTCCGGGTTCCTAAAATCAATGCCATACCTGTACTCTATTGTGCAAAAGGATGGCATATGTGGTGTTTCATGCTGTTGTGCCTGTTGAGGGTCGTGGACCATCGTATAAAAAAGCTGAAGGAGAACGACCTGTACTGGGTGTCCAAGCATCTTTTTTGTTCAATTTCCCGGTTCCTAAAAATGATCTCCGGGTTCCTAAAATTGATGCCATACCTGTAGTCTATTGTGCAAAAGATGGTATATGTGGTGTTTCAAGCTGTTGTGCCTGTTGATGGTCGGGGACCATCTTATAAAAAGGCTGAAGGAGAACGACCTGTACTGGGTGTCAAAGCATCTTTTTCCATCTCCCGGTTCCTTCCTAAGAATTATCTCCGGGTTCCTAAAATCGATGCCATACCTGTACTCTAATTGTGCAAAACGATGGCATATGTGGTGTTTCATGCTGTTGTGCCTGTTGAGGGTCGGGGACCCAAGCATAAAAAGGCTGAAGGAGAACGACCTGTACTGGGTGTCCAAGCATCTTTTTCCATCTCCTGGTTCCTAAAAATTATCTACGGGTTCTTAAATCGATGCCATACCTGTACTCTATTGTGCAAAAGGAAGTAACCTTACCATGGGTCCCTGACCGCATGTCTTGTTGTTATACTTTGTCAGGGTAATCATGCAGGCCATATAGAACTCCCCAGATAGGGGGAGTAACAGGTATTAAACTGCTAAGAACAGTACTACTTAACACAACCTAGTTACCATGGGTCCCAGACCTCATGTCTTGTTGTTATACTTTGTCAGGGTAATCATGCAGGCCATATAGACCTCCCCTGAAAGGGGTAGTAACAGGGATTAAACTGCTAAGAATAGTACTACTTAACACAACCTAGTAACCATGGGTCCCAGACCGCATGTTTTATTGTTATACTTTGTCAGGGTAATCAGGCAGGCCATATAGACCTCCCCTGATAGGGGGAGTAACAGGGATTAAACTGCTAAGAAAAGTACTACTTAACACAACCTAGTTACCATGGGTCCCAGACCGCATGTTTTGTTGTTATATTTTGTCAGGGTAATCATGCAAGCCATATAGACCTCCCCCGATAGGGGGAGTAACAGGTATTAAACTGCTAAGAACAGTACTACTTAACACAACCTAGTTACCATGGGTCCCAGACCGCATGTCTTGTTGTTATACTTTGTCAGGGTAATCATGCAGGCCATATAGACCTCCCCCGATAGGGGGAGTAACAGGTATTAAACTGCTAAGAACAGTACTACTTAGCACAATCTAGTTATCATGGGTCCCAGACCGCATGTTTTATTATTATACTTTGTCAGGGTAATCAGGCAGGCCATATAGACCTCCCCTGATAGGGGGAGTAACAGGGATTAAACTGCTAAGAAAAGTACTACTTAACACAACCTAGTTACAATGGGTCCCAGACCACATGTTTTGTTGTTATATTTTGTCAGGGTAATCATGCAGGCCATATAGACCTCCCCCGATAGGGGGAGTAACAGGTATTAAACTGCTAAGAACAGTACTACTTAACACAACCTAGTTACCATGGGTCCCAGACCGCATGTCTTGTTGTTATACTTTGTCAGGGTAATCATGCAGGCCATATAGACCTCCCCCGATAGGGGGAGTAACAGGGATTAAACTGCTAAGAACAGTACTACTTAACACAACCTAGTTACCATGGGTCCCAGACCGCATGTCTTGTTGATATACTTGGTCAGGGTAATCATGCAGGCCATATAGACCTCCCCCGATAGGGGGAGTAACATGGATTAAGGTGCTAATTATAGTACTAATATAAACACAACCTAGTTACTATGGGTCCCAGCCCGCATGTTTTGTTGTTATACTTTGTCAGGGTAATCATGCAGGCCATATAGACCTCCCCCGATAGGGGGAGTTACAGGGATTAAACTGCTAAGAATAGTACTACTTAGCACAATCTAGTTATCATGGGTCCCAGACCGCATGTTTTATTATTATACTTTGTCAGGGTAATCAGGCAGGCCATATAGACCTCCCCTGATAGGGGGAGTAACAGGGATTAAACTGCTAAGAAAAGTACTACTTAACACAACCTAGTTACCATGGGTCCCAGTCCGCATGTTTTGTTGTTATATTTTGTCAGGGTAATCATGCAGGCCATATAGACCTCCCCCGATAGGGGGAGTAACAGGTATTAAACTGCTAAGAACAGTACTACTTAACACAACCTAGTTACCATGGGTCCCAGACCGCATGTCTTGTTGTTATACTTTGTCAGGGTAATCATGCAGGCCATATAGACCTCCCCCGATAGGGGGAGTAACATGGATTAAAGTGCTAATTATAGTACTAATATAAACACAACCTAGTTACCATGGGTCCCAGACCGCATGTTTTGTTGTTATACTTTGTCAGGGTAATCATGCAGGCCATATAGACTTCCCCCGATAGGGGGAGTTACAGGGATTAAAGTGCAAAGAATAGTACTACTTAACACAACCTAGTTACCATGGGTCCCAGACCGCATGTCTTGTTGATATACTTGGTCAGGGTAATCATGCAGGCCATATAGACCTCCCCCGATAGGGGGAGTAACATGGATTAAAGTGCTAATTATAGTACTAATATAAACACAACCTAGTTACCATGGGTCCCAGACCGCATGTTTTGTTGTTATACTTTGTCAAGGTAATCATGCAGGCCATATAGACCTCCCCCGATAGGGGGAGTTACAGGGATTAAACTGCTAAGAATAGTACTACTTAGCACAATCTAGTTATCATGGGTCCCAGACCGCATGTTTTATTATTATACTTTGTCAGGGTAATCAGGCAGGCCATATAGACCTCCCCTGATAGGGGGAGTAACAGGGATTAAACTGCTAAGAAAAGTACTACTTAACACAACCTAGTTACCATGGGTCCCAGACCGCATGTTTTGTTGTTATATTTTGTCAGGGTAATAATGCAAGCCATATAGACCTCCCCCGATAGGGGGAGTAACAGGTATTAAACTGCTAAGAACAGTACTACTTAACACAACCTAGTTACCATGGGTCCCAGACCGCATGTCTTGTTGTTATACTTTGTCAGGGTAATCATGCAGGCCATATAGACCTCCCCCGATAGGGGGAGTAACAGGGATTAAACTGCTAAGAACAGTACTACTTAACACAACCTAGTTACCATGGGTCCCAGACCGCATGTCTTGTTGATATACTTGGTCAGGGTAATCATGCAGGCCATATAGACCTCCCCCGATAGGGGGAGTAACATGGATTAAAGTGCTAATTATAGTACTAATATAAACACAACCTAGTTACTATGGGTCCCAGCCCGCATGTTTTGTTCTTATACTTTGTCAGGGTAATCATGCAGGCCATATAGACTTCCCCCGATAGGGGGAGTTACAGGGATTAAAGTGAAAAGAATAGTACTACTTAACACAACCTAGTTACCATGGGTCCCAGACCGCATGTTTTGTTGTTATACTTTGTCAGGGTAATCATGCAGGCCATATAGACCTCCCCCGATAGGGGGAGTAACAGGGATTAAACTGCTAAGAACAGTACTACTTAACACAACCTAGTTACCATGGGTCCCAGACCGCATGTCTTGTTGTTATACTTTGTCAGTGTGTTCATGCAGGCCATATAGACCTCCCCCGATAGGGGGAGTAACATGGATTAAAGTGCTAATTATAGTACTAATATAAACACAACCTAGTTACCATGGGTCCCAGACCGCATGTTTTGTTGTTATACTTTGTCAGGGTAATCATGCAGGCCATATAGACTTCCCCCGATAGGGGGAGTAACAGGGATTAAACTGCTAAGAAAAGTACTACTTAACACAACCTAGTTACCATGGGTCCCAGACCGCATGTTTTGTTGTTATATTTTGTCAGGGTAATAATGCAAGCCATATAGACCTCCCCCGATAGGGGGAGTAACAGGTATTAAACTGCTAAGAACAGTACTACTTAACACAACCTAGTTACCATGGGTCCCAGACCGCATGTCTTGTTGTTATACTTTGTCAGGGTAATCATGCAGGCCATATAGACCTCCCCCGATAGGGGGAGTAACAGGGATTAAACTGCTAAGAACAGTACTACTTAACACAACCTAGTTACCATGGGTCCCAGACCGCATGTCTTGTTGATATACTTGGTCAGGGTAATCATGCAGGCCATATAGACCTCCCCCGATAGGGGGAGTAACATGGATTAAAGTGCTAATTATAGTACTAATATAAACACAACCTAGTTACTATGGGTCCCAGCCCGCATGTTTTGTTCTTATACTTTGTCAGGGTAATCATGCAGGCCATATAGACTTCCCCCGATAGGGGGAGTTACAGGGATTAAAGTGAAAAGAATAGTACTACTTAACACAACCTAGTTACCATGGGTCCCAGACCGCATGTTTTGTTGTTATACTTTGTCAGGGTAATCATGCAGGCCATATAGACCTCCCCCGATAGGGGGAGTAACAGGGATTAAACTGCTAAGAACAGTACTACTTAACACAACCTAGTTACCATGGGTCCCAG
Organism: Bombina bombina; assembly: GCF_027579735.1. NCBI lineage: Eukaryota > Metazoa > Chordata > Amphibia > Anura > Bombinatoridae > Bombina > Bombina bombina. The sequence goes on from NC_069500.1 coordinate 1,312,042,735, forward strand.
ACCGCATGTCTTGTTGTTATACTTTGTCAGTGTGTTCATGCAGGCCATATAGACCTCCCCCGATAGGGGGAGTAACATGGATTAAAGTGCTAATTATAGTACTAATATAAACACAACCTAGTTACCATGGGTCCCAGACCGCATGTTTTGTTGTTATACTTTGTCAGGGTAATCATGCAGGCCATATAGACCTCCCCCGATAGGGGGAGTAACAGGGATTAAACTGCTAAGAACAGTACTACTTAACACAACCTAGTTACCATGGGTCCCAGACCGCATGTCTTGTTGATATACTTGGTCAGGGTAATCATGCAGGCCATATAGACCTCCCCCGATAGGGGGAGTAACATGGATTAAAGTGCTAATTATAGTACTAATATAAACACAACCTAGTTACTATGGGTCCCAGCCCGCATGTTTTGTTGTTATACTTTGTCAGGGTAATCATGCAGGCCATATAGACATTCCCCCGATAGGGGGAGTTACAGGGATTAAAGTGAAAAGAATAGTACTACTTAACACAACCTAGTTACCATGGGTCCCAGACCGCATGTTTTGTTGTTATACTTTGTCAGGGTAATCATGCAGGCCATATAGACCTCCCCCGATAGGGGGAGTAACAGGGATTAAACTGCTAAGAACAGTACTACTTAACACAACCTAGTTACCATGGGTCCCAGACCGCATGTCTTGTTGTTATACTTTGTCAGTGTAATCATGCAGGCCATATAGACCTCCCCCGATAGGGGGAGTAACAGGGATTAAAGTGCTAATTATAGTACTAATTAAACACAACCTAGTTACCATGGGTCCCAGACCGCATGTTTTGTTGTTATACTTTGTCAGGGTAATCATGCAGGCCATATAGACTTCCCCCGATAGGGGGAGTTACAGGGATTAAAGTGCAAAGAATAGTACTACTTAACACAACCTAGTTACCATGGGTCCCAGACCGCATGTCTTGTTGATATACTTGGTCAGGGTAATCATGCAGGCCATATAGACCTCCCCCGATAGGGGGAGTAACATGGATTAAAGTGCTAATTATAGTACTAATATAAACACAACCTAGTTACCATGGGTCCCAGACCGCATGTTTTGTTGTTATACTTTGTCAGGGTAATCATGCAGGCCATATAGACCTCCCCCGATAGGGGGAGTTACAGGGATTAAACTGCTAAGAATAGTACTACTTAGCACAATCTAGTTATCATGGGTCCCAGACCGCATGTTTTATTATTATACTTTGTCAGGGTAATCAGGCAGGCCATATAGACCTCCCCTGATAGGGGGAGTAACAGGGATTAAACTGCTAAGAAAAGTACTACTTAACACAACCTAGTTACCATGGGTCCCAGACCGCATGTTTTGTTGTTATATTTTGTCAGGGTAATCATGCAAGCCATATAGACCTCCCCCGATAGGGGGAGTAACAGGTATTAAACTGCTAAGAACAGTACTACTTAACACAACCTAGTTACCATGGGTCCCAGACCGCATGTCTTGTTGTTATACTTTGTCAGGGTAATCATGCAGGCCATATAGACCTCCCCCGATAGGGGGAGTAACAGGGATTAAACTGCTAAGAACAGTACTACTTAACACAACCTAGTTACCATGGGTCCCAGACCGCATGTCTTGTTGATATACTTGGTCAGGGTAATCATGCAGGCCATATAGACCTCCCCTGATAGGGGGAGTAACAGGGATTAAACTGCTAAGAAAAGTACTACTTAACACAACCTAGTTACCATGGGTCCCAGACCGCATGTTTTGTTGTTATACTTTGTCAGGGTAATCATGCAGGCCATATAGACCTCCCCCGATAGGGGGAGTAACAGGGATTAAACTGCTAAGAACAGTACTACTTAACACAACCTAGTTACCATGGGTCCCAGACCGCATGTCTTGTTGTTATACTTTGTCAGGGTAATCATGCAGGCCATATAGACCTCCCCCGATAGGGGGAGTAACAGGGATTAAACTGCTAAGAACAGTACTACTTAACACAACCTAGTTACCATGGGTCCCAGACCGCATGTCTTGTTGATATACTTGGTCAGGGTAATCATGCAGGCCATATAGACCTCCCCCGATAGGGGGAGTAACATGGATTAAAGTGCTAATTATAGTACTAATATAAACACAACCTAGTTACTATGGGTCCCAGCCCGCATGTTTTGTTGTTATACTTTGTCAGGGTAATCATGCAGGCCATATAGACCTCCCCCGATAGGGGGAGTAACAGGGATTAAACTGCTAAGAACAGTACTACTTAACACAACCTAGTTACCATGGGTCCCAGACCGCATGTCTTGTTGTTATACTTTGTCAGTGTAATCATGCAGGCCATATAGACCTCCCCCGATAGGGGGAGTAACAGGGATTAAAGTGCTAAGAATAGTACTACTTAACACAACCTAGTTACCATGGGTCTCAGACCGCATGTTTTGTTGTTATACTTTGTCAGGGTAATTATATATCTATCAAATCTTTCTATTTATCTTCTATCGATTCTATCTAACTATCAATCTATGTATATCTATCTATCAAATCTATCTATCTCATGGCCGGACTGTTTTGTGACAGCCACTTGTGTTTCGGCCAAATTTGAAGTAGGAGGACAGGACCAAGCATCTTCTTCCATCTCCCTGTTCCGAAAATCAAGGCCATATAGAAATCCCCCGATAGGGGGAGTAACAGGTATTAAAGTGCTAAGAATAGTACTACTTAACACAACCTAGTTACCATGGGTCCCAGTCCGCATGTTTTATTATTACACTTTGTCAGGGTAATTATATATCTATCAAATCGATCTATTTATCTTCTCTCGGTTCTATCTAACTATCAATCTATGTATATCTATCTATCAAATCTATCTATCTCGTGGCCGGACTGATTTGAGACAGCCACTTGTGTTTAGGCCAAATTTGAAGTAGGAGGACAGACCAATCATCTTCTTCCATCTCCCTGTTCCAAAAATGCAGGCCATATAGACCTCCCCCGATAGGGGGAGTAACAGGTAGTAAACTGATAAGAATAGTACTACGTAACACACCACGGGTCCCAGACCGCATGTCTTATTGTTATACTCTGTCAGGGAAATTATATATCTATCAAATCTATCTATTTATCTATCGAATCTATCTAACTATCAATCGTATCTATCAAATATATATTGCATCTATTGATCTATGTAATTCGTATCTATCAAATATATATTGCATCTATTGATCTATGTAATTCGTATCTATCAAATCTATATTGCATCTTTTGATCTATGTAATTCGTATCTATCAAATGTATATTGCATCGATTGATCTATGTAATTCGTATCTATCAAATGTATATTGCATCTATTGATCTATGTAATTTGTATCTATCATATGTATATTGCATCTATTGATCTATGAAATCTATGTATCTATCTATCAAATCTATCTATCTCGTGGTTGTGCAAATAGACTGTTTGCGGTTGTTTGCGGTGCGTTACACGGGGAGTTTGGTCTGTCACTGTGAAGCGGGCGTAACCCTTACACTACCTGATCAATACAACATCATACCAGACCGCATGTCTTGTTGATATAATTTGTCAGGGTAATCATGCAGGCCATATAGACCTCCCCCGATAGGGGGAGTAACATGGATTAAAGTGCTAAGAATAGTACTAATATAAACACAACCTAGTTACCATGGGTCCCAGACCGTATGTTTTGTTGTTATACTTTGTCAGGGTAATCATGCAGGCCATATAGACCTCCCCTGATAGGGGGAGTTACAGGGATTAAAGTGCAAAGAATAGTACTACTTAACACAACCTAGTTACCATGGGTCCCAGACCGCATGTTTTGTTGTTATACTTTGTCAGGGTAATCATGCAGGCCATATAGACTTCCCCCGATAGGGGGAGTTACAGGGATTAAAGTGCAAAGAATAGTACTACTTAACACAACCTAGTTACCATGGGTCCCAGACCGCATGTCTTGTTGATATACTTGGTCAGGGTAATCATGCAGGCCATATAGACCTCCCCCGATAGGGGGAGTAACATGGATTAAAGTGCTAATTATAGTACTAATATAAACACAACCTAGTTACCATGGGTCCCAGACCGCATGTTTTGTTGTTATACTTTGTCAGGGTAATCATGCAGGCCATATAGACCTCCCCCGATAGGGGGAGTTACAGGGATTAAACTGCTAAGAATAGTACTACTTAGCACAATCTAGTTATCATGGGTCCCAGACCGCATGTTTTATTATTATACTTTGTCAGGGTAATCAGGCAGGCCATATAGACCTCCCCTGATAGGGGGAGTAACAGGGATTAAACTGCTAAGAAAAGTACTACTTAACACAACCTAGTTACCATGGGTCCCAGACCGCATGTTTTGTTGTTATATTTTGTCAGGGTAATCATGCAAGCCATATAGACCTCCCCCGATAGGGGGAGTAACATGGATTAAAGTGCTAATTATAGTACTAATATAAACACAACCTAGTTACCATGGGTCCCAGACCGCATGTTTTGTTGTTATACTTTGTCAGGGTAATCATGCAGGCCATATAGACCTCCCCCGATAGGGGGAGTTACAGGGATTAAACTGCTAAGAATAGTACTACTTAGCACAATCTAGTTATCATGGGTCCCAGACCGCATGTTTTATTATTATACTTTGTCAGGGTAATCAGGCAGGCCATATAGACCTCCCCTGATAGGGGGAGTAACAGGGATTAAACTGCTAAGAAAAGTACTACTTAACACAACCTAGTTACCATGGGTCCCAGACCGCATGTTTTGTTGTTATATTTTGTCAGGGTAATCATGCAAGCCATATAGACCTCCCCCGATAGGGGGAGTAACAGGTATTAAACTGCTAAGAACAGTACTACTTAACACAACCTAGTTACCATGGGTCCCAGACCGCATGTCTTGTTGTTATACTTTGTCAGGGTAATCATGCAGGCCATATAGACCTCCCCCGATAGGGGGAGTAACAGGGATTAAACTGCTAAGAACAGTACTACTTAACACAACCTAGTTACCATGGGTCCCAGACCGCATGTCTTGTTGTTATACTTTGTCAGTGTAATCATGCAGGCCATATAGACCTCCCCCGATAGGGGGAGTAACAGGGATTAAAGTGCTAAGAATAGTACTACTTAACACAACCTAGTTACCATGGGTCTCAGACCGCATGTTTTATTGTTATACTTTGTCAGGGTAATTATATATCTATCAAATCTTTCTATTTATCTTCTATCGATTCTATCTAACTATCAATCTATGTATATCTATCTATCAAATCTATCTATCTCATGGCCGGACTGTTTTGTGACAGCCACTTGTGTTTCGGCCAAATTTGAAGTAGGAGGACAGACCAAGCATCTTCTTCCATCTCCCTGTTCCGAAAATCAAGGCCATATAGAAATCCCCCGATAGGGGGAGTAACAGGTATTAAAGTGCTAAGAATAGTACTACTTAACACAACCTAGTTACCATGGGTCCCAGTCCGCATGTTTTATTATTACACTTTGTCAGGGTAATTATATATCTATCAAATCGATCTATTTATCTTCTCTCGGTTCTATCTAACTATCAATCTATGTATATCTATCTATCAAATCTATCTATCTCGTGGCCGGACTGATTTGAGACAGCCACTTGTGTTTAGGCCAAATTTGAAGTAGGAGGACAGACCAATCATCTTCTTCCATCTCCCTGTTCCAAAAATGCAGGCCATATAGACCTCCCCCGATAGGGGGAGTAACAGGTAGTAAACTGATAAGAATAGTACTACGTAACACACCACGGGTCCCAGACCGCATGTCTTATTGTTATACTCTGTCAGGGAAATTATATATCTATCAAATCTATCTATTTATCTATCGAATCTATCTAACTATCAATCGTATCTATCAAATATATATTGCATCTATTGATCTATGTAATTCGTATCTATCAAATATATATTGCATCTATTGATCTATGTAATTCGTATCTATCAAATGTATATTGCATCTTTTGATCTATGTAATTCGTATCTATCAAATGTATATTGCATCGATTGATCTATGTAATTCGTATCTATCAAATGTATATTGCATCTATTGATCTATGTAATTTGTATCTATCATATGTATATTGCATCTATTGATCTATGAAATCTATGTATCTATCTATCAAATCTATCTATCTCGTGGTTGTGCAAATAGACTGTTTGCGGTTGTTTGCGGTGCGTTACACGGGGAGTTTGGTCTGTCACTGTGAAGCGGGCGTAACCCTTACACTACCTGATCAATACAACATCATACCAGACCGCATGTCTTGTTGATATAATTTGTCAGGGTAATCATGCAGGCCATATAGACCTCCCCCGATAGGGGGAGTAACATGGATTAAAGTGCTAAGAATAGTACTAATATAAACACAACCTAGTTACCATGGGTCCCAGACCGTATGTTTTGTTGTTATACTTTGTCAGGGTAATCATGCAGGCCATATAGACCTCCCCTGATAGGGGGAGTTACAGGGATTAAAGTGCAAAGAATAGTACTACTTAACACAACCTAGTTACCATGGGTCCCAGACCGCATGTTTTGTTGTTATACTTTGTCAGGGTAATCATGCAGGCCACATAGACTTCCCCCGATAGGGGGAGTAACAGGGATTAAACTGCTAAGAAAAGTACTACTTAACACAACCTAGTTACCATGGGTCCCAGACCGCATGTTTTGTTGTTATATTTTGTCAGGGTAATCATGCAAGCCATATAGACCTCCCCCGATAGGGGGAGTAACATGGATTAAAGTGCTAATTATAGTACTAATATAAACACAACCTAGTTACCATGGGTCCCAGACCGCATGTTTTGTTGTTATACTTTGTCAGGGTAATCATGCAGGCCATATAGACCTCCCCCGATAGGGGGAGTTACAGGGATTAAACTGCTAAGAATAGTACTACTTAGCACAATCTAGTTATCATGGGTCCCAGACCGCATGTTTTATTATTATACTTTGTCAGGGTAATCAGGCAGGCCATATAGACCTCCCCTGATAGGGGGAGTAACAGGGATTAAACTGCTAAGAAAAGTACTACTTAACACAACCTAGTTACCATGGGTCCCAGACCGCATGTTTTGTTGTTATATTTTGTCAGGGTAATCATGCAAGCCATATAGACCTCCCCCGATAGGGGGAGTAACAGGTATTAAACTGCTAAGAACAGTACTACTTAACACAACCTAGTTACCATGGGTCCCAGACCGCATGTCTTGTTGTTATACTTTGTCAGGGTAATCATGCAGGCCATATAGACCTCCCCCGATAGGGGGAGTAACAGGGATTAAACTGCTAAGAACAGTACTACTTAACACAACCTAGTTACCATGGGTCCCAGACCGCATGTCTTGTTGTTATACTTTGTCAGTGTAATCATGCAGGCCATATAGACCTCCCCCGATAGGGGGAGTAACAGGGATTAAAGTGCTAAGAATAGTACTACTTAACACAACCTAGTTACCATGGGTCTCAGACCGCATGTTTTATTGTTATACTTTGTCAGGGTAATTATATATCTATCAAATCTTTCTATTTATCTTCTATCGATTCTATCTAACTATCAATCTATGTATATCTATCTATCAAATCTATCTATCTCATGGCCGGACTGTTTTGTGACAGCCACTTGTGTTTCGGCCAAATTTGAAGTAGGAGGACAGACCAAGCATCTTCTTCCATCTCCCTGTTCCGAAAATCAAGGCCATATAGAAATCCCCCGATAGGGGGAGTAACAGGTATTAAAGTGCTAAGAATAGTACTACTTAACACAACCTAGTTACCATGGGTCCCAGTCCGCATGTTTTATTATTACACTTTGTCAGGGTAATTATATATCTATCAAATCGATCTATTTATCTTCTCTCGGTTCTATCTAACTATCAATCTATGTATATCTATCTATCAAATCTATCTATCTCGTGGCCGGACTGATTTGAGACAGCCACTTGTGTTTAGGCCAAATTTGAAGTAGGAGGACAGACCAATCATCTTCTTCCATCTCCCTGTTCCAAAAATGCAGGCCATATAGACCTCCCCCGATAGGGGGAGTAACAGGTAGTAAACTGATAAGAATAGTACTACGTAACACACCACGGGTCCCAGACCGCATGTCTTATTGTTATACTCTGTCAGGGAAATTATATATCTATCAAATCTATCTATTTATCTATCGAATCTATCTAACTATCAATCGTATCTATCAAATATATATTGCATCTATTGATCTATGTAATTCGTATCTATCAAATATATATTGCATCTATTGATCTATGTAATTCGTATCTATCAAATGTATATTGCATCTTTTGATCTATGTAATTCGTATCTATCAAATGTATATTGCATCGATTGATCTATGTAATTCGTATCTATCAAATGTATATTGCATCTATTGATCTATGTAATTTGTATCTATCATATGTATATTGCATCTATTGATCTATGAAATCTATGTATCTATCTATCAAATCTATCTATCTCGTGGTTGTGCAAATAGACTGTTTGCGGTTGTTTGCGGTGCGTTACATGGGGAGTTTGGTCTGTCACTGTGAAGCGGGCGTAACCCTTACACTACCTGATCAATACAACATCATACCAGACCGCATGTCTTGTTGATATAATTTGTCAGGGTAATCATGCAGGCCATATAGACCTCCCCCGATAGGGGGAGTAACATGGATTAAAGTGCTAAGAATAGTACTAATATAAACACAACCTAGTTACCATGGGTCCCAGACCGTATGTTTTGTTGTTATACTTTGTCAGGGTAATCATGCAGGCCATATAGACCTCCCCTGATAGGGGGAGTTACAGGGATTAAAGTGCAAAGAATAGTACTACTTAACACAACCTAGTTACCATGGGTCCCAGACCGCATGTTTTGTTGTTATACTTTGTCAGGGTAATCATGCAGGCCATATAGACTTCCCCCGATAGGGGGAGTTACAGGGATTAAAGTGCAAAGAATAGTACTACTTAACACAACCTAGTTACCATGGGTCCCAGACCGCATGTCTTGTTGATATACTTGGTCAGGGTAATCATGCAGGCCATATAGACCTCCCCCGATAGGGGGAGTAACATGGATTAAAGTGCTAATTATAGTACTAATATAAACACAACCTAGTTACCATGGGTCCCAGACCGCATGTTTTGTTGTTATACTTTATCAGGGTAATCATGCAGGCCATATAGACCTCCCCCGATAGGGGGAGTTACAGGGATTAAACTGCTAAGAATAGTACTACTTAGCACAATCTAGTTATCATGGGTCCCAGACCGCATGTTTTATTATTATACTTTGTCAGGGTAATCAGGCAGGCCATATAGACCTCCCCTGATAGGGGGAGTAACAGGGATTAAACTGCTAAGAAAAGTACTACTTAACACAACCTAGTTACCATGGGTCCAAGACCGCATGTTTTGTTGTTATATTTTGTCAGGGTAATCATGCAAGCCATATAGACCTCCCCCGATAGGGGGAGTAACAGGTATTAAACTGCTAAGAACAGTACTACTTAACACAACCTAGTTACCATGGGTCCCAGACCGCATGTCTTGTTGTTATACTTTGTCAGGGTAATCATGCAGGCCATATAGACCTCCCCCGATAGGGGGAGTAACAGGGATTAAACTGCTAAGAACAGTACTACTTAACACAACCTAGTTACCATGGGTCCCAGACCGCATGTTTTGTTGTTATATTTTGTCAGGGTAATCATGCAAGCCATATAGACCTCCCCCGATAGGGGGAGTAACAGGTATTAAACTGCTAAGAACAGTACTACTTAACACAACCTAGTTACCATGGGTCCCAGACCGCATGTCTTGTTGTTATACTTTGTCAGGGTAATCATGCAGGCCATATAGACCTCCCCCGATAGGGGGAGTAACAGGGATTAAACTGCTAAGAACAGTACTACTTAACACAACCTAGTTACCATGGGTCCCAGACCGCATGTCTTGTTGATATACTTGGTCAGGGTAATCATGCAGGCCATATAGACCTCCCCCGATAGGGGGAGTTACAGGGATTAAAGTGCTAATTATAGTACTAATATAAACACAACCTAGTTACCTATGGGTCCCAGCCCGCATGTCTTGTTGTTATACTTTGTCAGGGTAATCATGCAGGCCATATAGACCTCCCCCGATAGGGGGAGTTACAGGGATTAAAGTGAAAAGAATAGTACTACTTAACACAACCTAGTTACCATGGGTCCCAGACCGCATGTTTTGTTGTTATACTTTGTCAGGGTAATCATGCAGGCCATATAGACCTCCCCCGATAGGGGGAGTAACAGGGATTAAACTGCTAAGAACAGTACTACTTAACACAACCTAGTTACCATGGGTCCCAGACCGCATGTCTTGTTGTTATACTTTGTCAGTGTAATCATGCAGGCCATATAGACCTCCCCCGATAGGGGGAGTAACAGGGATTAAAGTGCTAAGTATAGTACTAATATAAACACAACCTAGTTACCATGGGTCCCAACCGCAAGTCTTTGTTGTTATACTTTGTCAGGGTAATCATGCAGGCCATATAGACCTCCCCCGATAGGGGGAGTTACAGGGATTAAACTGCTAAGAATAGTACTACTTAGCACAATCTAGTTATCATGGGTCCCAGACCGCATGTTTTTTTATTATACTTTGTCAGGGTAATCAGGCAGGCCATATAGACCTCCCCTGATAGGGGGAGTAACAGGGATTAAACTGCTAAGAAAAGTACTACTTAACACAACCTAGTTACCATGGGTCCCAGACCGCATGTTTTGTTGTTATACTTTTGTCAGGGTAATCATGCAAGCCATATAGACCTTCCCCCGATAGGGGGAGTTACAGGATTAACTGAGAAGAACAGTACTACTTAACACAACCTAGTTACCATGGGTCCCAGACCGCATGTCTTGTTGTTATACTTTGTCAGGGTAATCATGCAGGCCATATAGACCTCCCCGATAGGGGGAGTAACAGGGATTAAACTGCTAAGAACAGTAATACTTAACACAACCTACTTACCATGGGTCCCAGACCGCATGTCTTGTTGATATACTTGGTCAGGGTAATCATGCAGGCCATATAGACCCTCCCCCGATAGGGGGAGTAACATGGATTAAAGTGCTAATTATAGTACTAATGTAAACACAACCTAGTTACCTATGGGTCCCAGACCGCATGTTTTGTTGTTATACTTTGTCAGGGTAATCATGCAGGCCATATAGACCTCCCCCGATAGGGGGAGTAACAGGGATTAAAGTGCTAAGAACAGTACTACTTAACACAACCTAGTTACCATGGGTCCCAGACCGCATGTCTTGTTGATATACTTTGTCAGGGTAATCATGCAGGCCATATAGACCTCCCCCGATAGGGGGAGTAACAGGATTAAAGTGCTAAGAATAGTACTAATATAAGCACAATCTAGTTATCATGGGTCCCAGACCGCATGTTTTGTTGTTATACTTTGTCAGGGTAATCAGGCAGGCCATATAGACCTCCCCTGATAGGGGGAGTAACAGGGATTAAACTGCTAAGAAAAGTACTACTTAACACAACCTAGTTACCATGGGTCCCAGACCGCATGTTTTGTTGTTATATTTTGTCAGGGTAATCATGCAAGCCATATAGACCTCCCCCGATAGGGGGGAAGTAACAGGTATTAAACTGCTAAGAACAGTACTACTTAACACAACCTAGTTACCATGGGTCCCAGACCGCATGTCTTGTTGTTATACTTTGTCAGGGTAATCATGCAGGCCATATAGATCTCCCCCGATAGGGGGAGTAACAGGGATTAAACTGCTAAGAACAGTACTACTTAACACAACCTAGTTACCATGGGTCCCAGACCGCATGTCTTGTTGATATACTTGGTCAGGGTAATCATGCAGGCCATATAGACCTCCCCCGATAGGGGGAGTTACAGGGATTAAAGCTGCTAATTATAGTACTAATATAAACACAACCTAGTTACTATGGGTCCCAGCCCGCATGTTTTGTTGTTATACTTTGTCAGGGTAATCATGCAGGCCATATAGACTTCCCCCGATAGGGGGAGTTACAGGGATTAAAGTGAAAAGAATAGTACTACTTAACACAACCTAGTTACCATGGGTCCCAGACCGCATGTTTTGTTGTTATACTTTGTCAGGGTAATCATGCAGGCCATATAGACCTCCCCCGATAGGGGGAGTAACAGGGATTAAAGTGCTAATTATAGTACTAATATAAACACAACCTAGTTACCATGGGTCCCAAACCGCATGTTTTGTTGTTATACTTTGTCAGGGTAATCATGCAGGCCATATAGACCTCCCCCGATAGGGGGAGTTACAGGGATTAAACTGCTAAGAATAGTACTACTTAGCACAATCTAGTTATCATGGGTCCCAGACCGCATGTTTTATTATTATACTTTGTCAGGGTAATCAGGCAGGCCATACAGACCTCCCCTGATAGGGGGAATAACAGGGATTAAACTGCTAAGAAAAGTACTACTTAACACAACCTAGTTACCATGGGTCCCAGACCGCATGTTTTGTTGTTATATTTTGTCAGGGTAATCATGCAAGCCATATAGACCTCCCCGATAGGGGGAGTAACAGGTATTAAACTGCTAAGAACAGTACTACTTAACACAACCTAGTTACCATGGTCCCAGACCGCATGTCTTGTTGTTATACTTTGTCAGGGTAATCATGCAGGCCATATAGACCTCCCCCGATAGGGGGAGTAACAGGGATTAAACTGCTAAGAACAGTAATACTTAACACAACCTAGTTACCATGGGTCCCAGACCGCATGTCTTGTTGATATACTTGGTCAGGGTAATCATGCAGGCCATATAGACCTCCCCCGATAGGGGGAGTAACATGGATTAAAGTGCTAATTATAGTACTAATATAAACACAACCTAGTTACTATGGGTCCCAGCCCGCATGTTTTGTTGTTATACTTTGTCAGGGTAATCATGCAGGCCATATAGACCTCCCCCGATAGGGGGAGTAACAGGGATTAAACTGCTAAGAACAGTACTACTTAACACAACCTAGTTACCATGGGTCCCAGACCGCATGTCTTGTTGTTATACTTTGTCAGTGTAATCATGCAGGCCATATAGACCTCCCCCGATAGGGGGAGTAACAGGGATTAAAGTGCTAAGAATAGTACTACTTAACACAACCTAGTTACCATGGGTCTCAGACCGCATGTTTAATTGTTATACTTTGTCAGGGTAATTATATATCTATCAAATCTTTCTATTTATCTTCTATCGATTCTATCTAACTATCAATCTATGTATATCTATCTATCAAATCTATCTATCTCATGGCCGGACTGTTTTGTGACAGCCACTTGTGTTTCGGCCAAATTTGAAGTAGGAGGACAGACCAAGCATCTTCTTCCATCTCCCTGTTCCGAAAATCAAGGCCATATAGAAATCCCCCGATAGGGGAGTAACAGGTATTAAAGTGCTAAGAATAGTACTACTTAACACAACCTAGTTACCATGGGTCCCAGTCCGCATGTTTTATTATTACACTTTGTCAGGGTAATTATATATCTATCAAATCGATCTATTTATCTTCTCTCGGTTCTATCTAACTATCAATCTATGTATATCTATCTATCAAATCTATCTATCTCGTGGCCGGACTGATTTGAGACAGCCACTTGTGTTTAGGCCAAATTTGAAGTAGGAGGACAGACCAATCATCTTCTTCCATCTCCCTGTTCCAAAAATGCAGGCCATATAGACCTCCCCCGATAGGGGGAGTAACAGGTAGTAAACTGATAAGAATAGTACTACGTAACACACCACGGGTCCCAGACCGCATGTCTTATTGTTATACTCTGTCAGGGAAATTATATATCTATCAAATCTATCTATTTATCTATCGAATCTATCTAACTATCAATCGTATCTATCAAATATATATTGCATCTATTGATCTATGTAATTCGTATCTATCAAATATATATTGCATCTATTGATCTATGTAATTCGTATCTATCAAATGTATATTGCATCTTTTGATCTATGTAATTCGTATCTATCAAATGTATATTGCATCGATTGATCTATGTAATTCGTATCTATCAAATGTATATTGCATCTATTGATCTATGTAATTTGTATCTATCATATGTATATTGCATCTATTGATCTATGAAATCTATGTATCTATCTATCAAATCTATCTATCTCGTGGTTGTGCAAATAGACTGTTTGCGGTTGTTTGCGGTGCGTTACACGGGGAGTTTGGTCTGTCACTGTGAAGCGGGCGTAACCCTTACACTACCTGATCAATACAACATCATACCAGACCGCATGTCTTGTTGATATAATTTGTCAGGGTAATCATGCAGGCCATATAGACCTCCCCCGATAGGGGGAGTAACATGGATTAAAGTGCTAAGAATAGTACTAATATAAACACAACCTAGTTACCATGGGTCCCAGACCGCATGTTTTGTTGTTATACTTTGTCAGGGTAATCATGCAGGCCATATAGACCTCCCCCTGATAGGGGGAGTTACAGGGATTAAAGTGCTAAGAATAGTACTACTTAACACAACCTAGTTACCATGGGTCCCAGACCGCATGTTTTGTTGTTATACTTTGTCAGGGTAATCATGCAGGCCATATAGACTTCCCCCGATAGGGGGAGTTACAGGGATTAAAGTGCAAAGAATAGTACTACTTAACACAACCTAGTTACCATGGGTCCCAGACCGCATGTCTTGTTGATATACTTGGTCAGGGTAATCATGCAGGCCATATAGACCTCCCCCGATAGGGGGAGTAACATGGATTAAAGTGCTAATTATAGTACTAATATAAACACAACCTAGTTACCATGGGTCCCAGACCGCATGTTTTGTTGTTATACTTTGTCAGGGTAATCATGCAGGCCATATAGACCTCCCCCGATAGGGGGAGTTACAGGGATTAAACTGCTAAGAATAGTACTACTTAGCACAATCTAGTTATCATGGGTCCCAGACCGCATGTTTTATTATTATACTTTGTCAGGGTAATCAGGCAGGCCATATAGACCTCCCCTGATAGGGGGAGTAACAGGGATTAAACTGCTAAGAAAAGTACTACTTAACACAACCTAGTTACCATGGGTCCCAGACCGCATGTTTTGTTGTTATATTTTGTCAGGGTAATCATGCAAGCCATATAGACCTCCCCCGATAGGGGGAGTAACAGGTATTAAACTGCTAAGAACAGTACTACTTAACACAACCTAGTTACCATGGGTCCCAGACCGCATGTCTTGTTGTTATACTTTGTCAGGGTAATCATGCAGGCCATATAGACCTCCCCCGATAGGGGGAGTAACAGGGATTAAACTGCTAAGAACAGTACTACTTAACACAACCTAGTTACCATGGGTCCCAGACCGCATGTCTTGTTGATATACTTGGTCAGGGTAATCATGCAGGCCATATAGACCTCCCCGATAGGGGGAGTAACATGGATTAAAGTGCTAATTATAGTACTAATATAAACACAACCTAGTTACTATGGGTCCCAGCCCGCATGTTTTGTTGTTATACTTTGTCAGGGTAATCATGCAGGCCATATAGACTTCCCCCGATAGGGGGAGTTACAGGGATTAAAGTGAAAAGAATAGTACTGCTTAACACAACCTAGTTACCATGGGTCCCAGACCGCATGTTTTGTTGTTATACTTTGTCAGGGTAATCATGCAGGCCATATAGACCTCCCCCGATAGGGGGAGTAACAGGGATTAAACTGCTAAGAACAGTACTACTTAACACAACCTAGTTACCATGGGTCCCAGACCGCATGTCTTGTTGTTATACTTTGTCAGTGTAATCATGCAGGCCATATAGACCTCCCCCGATAGGGGGAGTAACAGGGATTAAAGTGCTAATTATAGTACTAATATAAACACAACCTAGTTACCATGGGTCACAGACCGCATGTTTTGTTGTTATACTTTGTCAGGGTAATCATGCAGGCCATATAGACTTCCCCCGATAGGGGGAGTTACAGGGATTAAAGTGCAAAGAATAGTACTACTTAACACAACCTAGTTACCATGGGTCCCAGACCGCATGTCTTGTTGATATACTTGGTCAGGGTAATCATGCAGGCCATATAGACCTCCCCCGATAGGGGGAGTAACATGGATTAAAGTGCTAATTATAGTACTAATATAAACACAACCTAGTTACCATGGGTCCCAAACCGCATGTTTTGTTGTTATACTTTGTCAGGGTAATCATGCAGGCCATATAGACCTCCCCCGATAGGGGGAGTTACAGGGATTAAACTGCTAAGAATAGTACTACTTAGCACAATCTAGTTATCATGGGTCCCAGACCGCATGTTTTATTATTATACTTTGTCAGGGTATATCAGGCAGGCCATATAGACCTCCCCTGATAGGGGGAGTAACAGGGATTAAACTGCTAAGAAAAGTACTACTTAACACAACCTAGTTACCATGGGTCCCAGACCGCATGTTTTGTTGTTATATTTTGTCAGGGTAATCATGCAAGCCATATAGACCTCCCCCGATATGGGGAGTAACAGGTATTAAACTGCTAAGAACAGTACTACTTAACACAACCTAGTTACCATGGGTCCCAGACCGCATGTCTTGTTGTTATACTTTGTCAGGGTAATCATGCAGGCCATATAGACCTCCCCCGATAGGGGGAGTAACAGGGATTAAACTGCTAAGAACAGTACTACTTAACAAAAACCTAGTTACCATGGGTCCCAGACCGCATGTCTTGTTGATATACTTGGTCAGGGTAATCATGCAGGCCATATAGACCTCCCCCGATAGGGGGAGTAACATGGATTAAAGTTGCTAATTATAGTACTAATATAAACACAACCTAGTTACCATGGGTCCCAGACCGCATGTTTTGTTGTTATACTTTGTCAGGGTAATCATGCAGGCCATATAGACTTCCCCCGATAGGGGGAGTTACAGGGATTAAAGTGCAAAGAATAGTACTACTTAACACAACCTAGTTACCATGGGTCCCAGACCGCATGTCTTGTTGATATACTTGGTCAGGGTAATCATGCAGGCCATATAGACCTCCCCCGATAGGGGGAGTAACATGGATTAAAGTGCTTATTATAGTACTAATATAAACACAACCTAGTTACCATGGGTCCCAAACCGCATGTTTTGTTGTTATACTTTGTCAGGGTAATCATGCAGGCCATATAGACCTCCCCCGATAGGGGGAGTTACAGGGATTAAACTGCTAAGAATAGTACTACTTAGCACAATCTAGTTATCATGGGTCCCAGACCGCATGTTTTATTATTATACTTTGTCAGGGTAATCAGGCAGGCCATATAGACCTCCCCTGATAGGGGGAGTAACAGGGATTAAACTGCTAAGAAAAGTACTACTTAACACAACCTAGTTACCATGGGTCCCAGACCGCATGTTTTGTTGTTATATTTTGTCAGGGTAATCATGCAAGCCATATAGACCTCCCCCGATATGGGGAGTAACAGGTATTAAACTGCTAAGAACAGTACTACTTAACACAACCTAGTTACCATGGGTCCCAGACCGCATGTCTTGTTGTGTATACTTTGTCAGTGGTAATCATGCAGGCCATATAGACCTCCCCCGATAGGGGGAGTAACAGGGATTAAACTGCTAAGAACAGTACTACTTAACACAACCTAGTTACCATGGGTCCCAGGACCGCATGTCTTGTTGTTATACTTTGTCAGTGTAATCATGCAGGCCATATAGACCTCCCCCGATAGGGGGAGTAACAGGGATTAAAGTGCTAAGAATAGTACTACTTAACACAACCTAGTTACCATGGGTCTCAGACCGCATGTTTTAATTGTTATACTTTGTCAGGGTAATTATATATCTATCAAATCTTTTCTATTTATCTTCTATCGATTCTATCTAACTATCATCTATGTATATCTATCTATCAAATCTATCTATCTCATGGCCGGAACTGTTTTGTGACAGCCACTTGTGTTTCGGCCAAATTTGAAGTAGGAGGACAGACCAAGCATCTTCTTCCATCTCCCTGTTCCGAAAATCAAGGCCATATAGAAATCCCCCGATAGGGGGAGTAACAGGTATTAAAGTGCTAAGAATAGTACTACTTAACACAACCTAGTTACCATGGGTCCCAGTCCGCATGTTTTATTATTACACTTTGTCAGGGTAATTATATATCTATCAAATCGATCTATTTATCTTCTCTCGGTTCTATCTAACTATCAATCTATGTATATCTATCTATCAAATCTATCTATCTCGTGGCCGGACTGATTTGAGACAGCCACTTGTGTTTAGGCCAAATTTGAAGTAGGAGGACAGACCAATCATCTTCTTCCATCTCCCTGTTCCAAAAATGCAGGCCATATAGACCTCCCCCGATAGGGGGAGTAACAGGTAGTAAACTGATAAGAATAGTACTACGTAACACACCACGGGTCCCAGACCGCATGTCTTATTGTTATACTCTGTCAGGGAAATTATATATCTATCAAATCTATCTATTTATCTATCGAATCTATCTAACTATCAATCGTATCTATCAAATATATATTGCATCTATTGATCTATGTAATTCGTATCTATCAAATATATATTGCATCTATTGATCTATGTAATTCGTATCTATCAAATGTATATTGCATCTTTTGATCTATGTAATTCGTATCTATCAAATGTATATTGCATCGATTGATCTATGTAATTCGTATCTATCAAATGTATATTGCATCTATTGATCTATGTAATTTGTATCTATCATATGTATATTGCATCTATTGATCTATGAAATCTATGTATCTATCTATCAAATCTATCTATCTCGTGGTTGTGCAAATAGACTGTTTGCGGTTGTTTGCGGTGCGTTACACGGGGAGTTTGGTCTGTCACTGTGAAGCGGGCGTAACCCTTACACTACCTGATCAATACAACATCATACCAGACCGCATGTCTTGTTGATATAATTTGTCAGGGTAATCATGCAGGCCATATAGACCTCCCCCGATAGGGGGAGTAACATGGATTAAAGTGCTAAGAATAGTACTAATATAAACACAACCTAGTTACCATGGGTCCCAGACCGTATGTTTTGTTGTTATACTTTGTCAGGGTAATCATGCAGGCCATATAGACCTCCCCCGATAGGGGGAGTTACAGGGATTAAAGTGCAAAGAATAGTACTACTTAACACAACCTAGTTACCATGGGTCCCAGACCGCATGTTTTGTTGTTATACTTTGTCAGGGTAATCATGCAGGCCATATAGACCTCCCCCGATAGGGGGAGTAACAGGGATTAAACTGCTAAGAACAGTACTACTTAACACAACCTAGTTACCATGGGTCCCAGACCGCATGTCTTGTTGTTATACTTTGTCAGGGTAATCATGCAGGCCATATAGACCTCCCCCGATAGGGGGAGTAACAGGGATTAAACTGCTAAGAACAGTACTACTTAACACAACCTAGTTACCATGGGTCCCAGACCGCATGTCTTGTTGTTTTACTTTGTCAGGGTAATTATATATCTATCAAATCTTTCTATTTATCTTCTATCGATTCTATCTAACTATCAATCTATGTATATCTATCTATCAAATCTATCTATCTCATGGCCGGACTGTTTTGTGACAGCCACTTGTGTTTCGGCCAAATTTGAAGTAGGAGGACAGACCAAGCATCTTCTTCCATCTCCCTGTTCTGAAAATCAAGGCCATATAGAAATCCCCCGATAGGGGGAGTAACAGGTATTAAAGTGCTAAGAATAGTACTACTTAACACACCACGGGTCGCAGACCGCATGTCTTATTATATATCTATCAAATCTATCTATTTATCTATCGAATCTATCTAACTATCAATCGTATCTATCAAATATATATTGCATCTATTGATCTATGTAATTCGTATCTATCAAATGTATATTGCATCTTTTGATCTATGTAATTCGTATCTATCAAATGTATATTGCATCGATTGATCTATGTAATTCGTATCTATCAAATGTATATTGCATCTATTGATCTATGTAATTTGTATCTATCATATGTATATTGCATCTATTGATCTATGTATTCTATGTATCTATCTATCTATCAAATCTATCTATCTCGTGGTGTGCAAATGGACTGTTTGTGGTTGTTTGCGGTGCGTTACACGGGGAGTTTGGTCTGTCACTGTGAAGCGGGCGTAACCCTTACACTACCTGTTCGATACAACATCATACCTGATGTTTTAAAGCACGTTATTCAAAACATTTTTAGGAATGTTAGGTGATTAAG
Source organism: Bombina bombina (assembly GCF_027579735.1). NCBI lineage: Eukaryota > Metazoa > Chordata > Amphibia > Anura > Bombinatoridae > Bombina > Bombina bombina. The sequence continues at coordinate 1,312,063,125 of NC_069500.1, forward strand.
GCCCTTTATGGGTTAAAACCAGACTCTGCATTAACTATGTAATTTTCCTTGGGAGTTTTGCCATGGATCCCCCTCCGGCATGCCACAGTCCAGGTGTTAGTCCCTTGAAACAACTTTTCCATCACTATTGTGGCCAGAAAGAGTCCTTGTGGGCTTTAAAGTTCGCCTGCCTATTGACGTCAATGGCGGTTCGCGCGGTTCGCCAGTTCGTGAACAGTAGCGGAAGTTCGAGTCCGCCGTTCGCGAACTGAAATTTTAAGGTTCGCGACATCACTAATTAAGAATAGAATTAGTGCCCACAAGTCCTCTATCAGTTGTGTGAAGATATGTCTCTCCCTGTCTCTGCCCATTTCATCGAAGCAGGACATACAGTAATCCATCTTAGGTTACAAATAATAGATCACATCCCTAAATTAAGAAGGGGTGGGAATAGGGAATTGCTACTGAAAAGGAAATAAGTATGGTGGATCAGAATTTGAAAACTTTACACCCTGTAGGATTAAACAAAGATTATGATCTACATTTGTTTTTATAGTTTTTTTAAGCATATGCAAAATATATGTAATTTTAACTAGATTCGAGATTCATTTTTTTATTTTTTTTTTATTTTTTAATATTTTTATTTTTATTGAGGGAGAAAGAAACAAACACACATTTTTGCTCGCAGAGCAATCAAACATAAATATAACAGTAAATTGCTAAGTACAGTCTGCAGGATATAATATTCAAGGAGCAAACCCATACTTCCCTCTTTTTTTGCCCCACTCGACAATCAAGATAGCTGCGGCCACATGCGGGCATCTGTGGAACCTTCTAAGCTAGGGGCATTAAACATTATACGCTCGCCCTCCAATGTCGCAAGGACCTCGGGTGGGTCCAGAGTAATAATACACTAAGGGGGGGCATATGGGTGCAAGGAATGAGAGATCACTGTAGCAAAACTCGGAGAACAACCGTAGTACTCCGAGCAGGGCAGAGACTGCTTAACTCTGCCAGACAGTACAGAGGTCAGGAAAGGGAAAGGGAGCATAAAACCCTATGGGTATACAGGTACATTCTATTACAGGTTAACCCCTTAACGACCGAGGACGTGCAGGGTACGTCCTCAGAAAAAAGGCAGTTAACGCCTGAGAACGTACCCTGCACGTCCTCGGTGTGGAAAGCAGCTGGAAGCGATCCTGCTCGCTTCCAGCTGCTTTCCGGTTATTGCAGTGATGCCTCGATATGGAGGCATCCTGCAATAAGCTTTCACGGCCATCCGATGCAGAGAGAGCCACTCTGTGGCCCTCTATGCACCGGACATCGATGGCCGGTATCGTTGGTGGGTGTGAGCTGATGTGGGAGGTGGGTGGCGGCCATCGATGGCCCTGGTCATGTGGAGGGGGGCGGGATCGTGGGCGGGTAAGCCCGGGGGGGGGGGCGGGCGCGTGCACGGGGAGGGAGCGGGTGGGAACCGCTACACTACGGAAAAAATGTGTCCCAAAACAATAAAAGTGGGACAAAATTTAAATAAATAAAAAAGCCCTTAGGTGTGATTTAGGTGGTGGGGGTTGGTCCGTGGGGGTGGGGGGGGGGGTGGGCGATTGAGCTACACTACAGAATTTTATTAAAAAAAAAATAAACATTTGATTGTTCAAAATGGGTACTGGCAGACAGCTGCCAGTACCCAAGATGGCCCCCAATAAGGCTGAGAGGGAGGCTTAGAGAGCTGTTTTGGGGGGGATCAGGGAGGTTGGGGGTTAAGGGGGGGATCCTAAACACAGCATATGTAAACATGCTTCTTCTTTTTTTTCTTAAAAAAAACAAAAAAACTTTTATTTTAGTACTGGCAGACTTTCTGCCAGTACTTAAGATGGCGGAGACAATTGTGGGGTGGGGGAGAGAAGGGAGCTGTTTGGGAGGGATCAGGGGGTGGTATGTGTCAGGTGGGAGGCTGATCTCTACACTAAAGCTAAAATTAACCCTGCAAGCTCCCTACAAACTACCTAATTAACCCCTTCACTGCTAGCCATAATACACGTGTGATGCGCAGCAGCATTTAGCGACTTTCTAATTACCATAAAGCAACGCCAAAGTCATATATGTCTGCTATTTCTGAACAAAGGGCATCCCAGAGAAGCATTTACAACCATTTGTGCCATAATTGCACAAGCTGTTTGTAAATAATTTCAGTGAGAAACCTAAAATTGTGAAAAAATTAACGTTTTTTTTTACTTTGATCGCATTTGGCGGTGAAATGGTGGCATGAAATATACCAAAATGGGCCTAGATCAATACTTGGGGTTGTCTACTACACTACACTAAAGCTAAAATTAACCCTAGAAGCTCCCTACATGCTCCCTAATTAACCCCTTCAATGCTGGGCATAATACACGTATTGTGCGCAGTGGCATTTAGCAGCCTTCTAATTACCAAAAAGCAAAGCCAAAGCCATATATGTCTGCTATTTCTGAACAAAGGGGATCCCAGAGAAGCATTTACAACCATTTATTCTATAATTGCATAAGTTGTTTGTAAATAATTTCAGTGAGAAACCTAAAGTTTGTGAAAAAATTTGTGAAAAAGTGAACAATTGTTTTTATTTGATCGCATTTGGCGGTGAAATAGTGGCATGAAATATACCAAAATGGGCCTAGATCAATACTTTGGGATGTCTTCTAAAAAAAAATATATACATGTCAATAGATATTCAGGGATTCCTGAAAGATATTAGTGTCCCAATGTAACTAGCGCTAATTTTGAAAAAAAGTGGTTTGGAAATAGCAAAGTGCTACTTGTATTTATGGCCCTATAACTTGCAAAAAGAGCAAAGAAGATGTAAACATTGGGTATTTCTAAACTCAGGACAAAATTTAGAAACTATTTAGCATGGGTGTTTATTGGTGGTTGTAGATGTGTAACAGATTTTGGGGGTCAAAGTTAGAAAAAGTGTGTTTTTTTCCATTTTTCCTTCATATTTTATAATGTTTTTATAGTAAATTATAAGATATGATGAAAATAATAGTATCTTTTGAAAGTCCATTTAATGGCGAGAAAAACGGTATATAATATGTGTGGGTACAGTAAATGAGTAAGAGGAAAATTACAGCTAAACACAAACACCGCAAAAATGTAAAAATAGCCTTGGTCCCAAACGGACAGAAAATGGAAAAGTGCTGCGGTCATTAAGGGGTTAAATCACTAGGTTTTCATGAGCACAGGAGATCTATTATGAGCCAGGGCAATTTCAGTACTAATAACTCACAGGCTACATCTTCACTTGTCAAACATAGGAGTGTGCTGATCTACCTATCGCAGCCCCCAGGAAGTTCACATCTCACACATTAGTATTGTAGATAGATTTCTAAATCGCCAGAGGAGCTCAACAAGCCCCAAGGCTGAATTTACAGACATAAGACCCCCAGAAACAACATTAGGCTAGTGTTCAAATGTAAGTGGTCTTCTTAGACTGTCCCATGTAGACGCAAAAAGGCAGGGATATACTATTTGATATAGGTTGAGTGGATGTCTCATGAACCAACCCCTCTCCTACATATACCTGGCATGGTAACAGTCACATACACAACGTTATAAACTAAAGTTTTACTGAATTATATAACATCAGTTTGCATTATAGAAAGTCAGTCACATGTAAGATATGGCATCAGACAGTTAAGTCTTCATGAAACAAGGGGAGAGAGAAAGTTCAATGTATCGCTTATAATTTCACATGTGTTGAGAACTACATGGCTAAAAGAGCTGCTGCTCGGTACACCATGGGGTGTATCTCACAGGCCCTCACAAGATCACCATTTCTAGCCCACTCCAACTTTCTCCATCTGCACAACCTGTTTGACAGTCAAACCTCTTTTTGCAGCTAGAGCCTGTATGCTGATCCGTGTAATAACCAGCTCTTCAAGTTGCTGTCTACACGGGGAGTCCAACCGCTTTGAAGGCACAAAGGCAGACTGTCCCCCAAACCCTCTCTGGCTCAGAGGTGACCGGGGCTTCCCCCTGCCTGCTCGTCGCAAAATTCTGGGGTAGTCCAGCTGCTTGGTGAGCCCGTTTCTTGCTGTTGCTTCAATGTCTCTACGCTGCAGGGGAGTCATCTTCGCTCACATCCGTCTGCTGCGCACCTTAGCCAGAGCGACCCGTCTCTCAGCGACACCTACGGTGTCCGTTAAGGTTGTTTCTGCAGCACATAGGGTTGGTTTGAAAGTGTCGAAGCCCTTGTCTTTTATGGCTACTGAGAGGCTGTTTCTCTGGATGATTGTCTCTATGCGTTCCTCTAGCCTGCCATAATGCTCCTGAAATAATTTCTCTAGGGTCCTCCACGTCACTCTGGGGACCAGGTCCATTCTTGCTTAGTAGTGTTGGGGAATGATCTGCGATAGGATGTTATTGAAGTATGCAGCAGGCACTTTCCCTTAATGCTCTGTATGCGGCTCCATAACCCAGGCAGCCAGGGGGGGGAGCGCCCCATGCTTGAAAGTAGGCCGCAGCCCTCCAAATATAAATATTGCGGCTTTAATATGGCTTAAAATAGATTTCTTCAGCTCGCCCTGAGCTCATATACCTTTTAGTAAGAGTTCTTGCTGTAGATTAAATCCTCAGATAACAGGATTTAATGATTTATTAGTCCATTCTTTACGAGCTGCTGAATATGCGTCTTGCTGCAGTTGCTGCTTGGCCACGCCCCCTCGAGATTCATTTTTGATATATAGTTTAATTGATTTTGTAATCTGACTGTCATCCACCTATTAGATATAATAGAAAGTGAAAAGTAAAAAGTGAAAATGAAAAAAGTTAGTTTGAAATTAATAATTACATTACATTTCCACTAGATGGCATTGTTGTGCAAGAAACTTGAACTTCTCCAGAATTTAATAGGTTAATGAATTGTTACACAGGTGCTATATAAGAAGGTGAATGTCAGTATTCCATAGCATGATTAAGCGTCAGGTGGACCCAAAGCATTGCTGCTTTCTGTCTTCATGTCACTTTATATATAGACAACACTTTGGTGAATTATTGTTGCTGACGTCTCCATTTTTGGATTATTCTTCATATATATATGTGTGTGTGTGTGTGTATAGATGTACTTATGTATTTATATGTTTATATGTGTATATATGTATTTACATATACAGTATATATATATATATATATATATATATATATATATATATATACACACACACACACATAAAAACACATATATACATATGCATACATACTGTATACAGTGGCAAGAAAGAGTATGTGAACGCTTTAGAAATGATTGCATTTATGTATAAATTTATCTTGAAATCTGTTTTGATGTGCCTCTTCTTTACAGTAATCAACCAAAAACAATCTATTTTAACTAATAACACACAGAGTATTGTATTATTCTTGTACATATTAAATATATCATTCAATTATTCACAGTACACGTTGGGAAAAGTATCTGAAACCCTAGGCTAATGACTTCAACAAATCTAATTCGATTTGGAAATTGTCAGATTTTGTGTTCAATTAATAAAATGAGATTGGAGGTTTGGGTTAGAGTTACTTTGACTGATAAAAAGCACTCAAACATTTTAAGTTAGCTATTAAAAAAATGCATTTGTTTATGTGAATCATGATACACAAAAAAAGAACTCTCAGAAGACCTGCAATCAAGAATTGTTCTGTTACATAAAGCTGGAAAGGGTTGCAAAGTTATATCAAAGAGCTTACATATTCATTTAGTCTACTGTTAGACACATTTTCTATAATTGACGATTTAGAACTGTGGCTACTCTCCCTAGAAGTGGCCGTCTAACAAAGATAACACAAAGGGCACACCCTAGAGTGACAGCTAAAAATGTGAAGAAATCATTGGAACTGGTTAACATCTCTGTTATGAGTCTACTATACGGAAAACATTGAACAGGTATGGTGTACAATGCATGACACCACGAAGAAAGCTGCTGCTTTCCCAAATAAACATTGCTGCATGTCTGAAGTTTGCCAAAGACCACCTTGACACTCCAAAACGCTACTGGGAAAATGTTGTGGACTAATGAAACTAGGTTGAGTTGTTTGGAAAGAACACACAGCACTATGTATGGCTTAAAAAGGGCACCGCATACTAACATAAAACTTAACTTCAAGGGTTAAGTATGGTGGAGGGAGCATCATGATTTGTGGCTGTTTTGCTGCTTTGGGGCCTGAACCACTTGCCATCATTGAGGGAAAAGTTAATTCCCAAGTTTATCAAGATATCCTACAGGATAATATCATGGTGGCTGTGTGCTAGCTGAAGCTCAGTAGAAGTTGAATGATGCAGCAGGACAATCATCCTAAACATCAAAGTAAATCCACTAGAGGATGGTTTAAAAAAATAAGAAAATCCGCCTTTTGGAATGGCCAAGTCAGAGCCCAGACCTTAACCCCATAGAGATGTTGAGGAATGACTTCAAGAGAGCTGTTCACATTAGACATCCTAAGAATTTGGCTGAGCTGAAGCAGTTCTTAAAGATGAGTGGTGCAAAATTTCTCCTGAACATTGTGCAGGTCTAATCCACAGCTACCAGAAACGCTTGGTTGAGGTTATTGCTGCCAAAGGAGGATTAACTAGCTACTAAATCTAAGTGTTCACTTACTTTTCAAAAAGCACTTTGAACGTTTAGTGGGATGTGTTCAATATAGACATGAAAGATTATAATTGTTTGTGTGTTGTTAACTTAAGCACATTGGGGTATATTTAACATAGTGCGAGCGGGCATAATACGATGTAGCGTATCATGTCCACTGCACATCGATAAATGCAGACAGCATACGCTTTCGGCATTTATCATTGCACCAGCAGTTCTTGTGAACTGCTGGTGCAATGCCGCCCCCTGCAGATTTGCAGCCAATTGGCCGCTAGCAGGGGTGTCAATCAACCTGATCATATTCGATCGGGTTGATTTCTGTCCGCGGCCTCAGAGTAGGTAGACAAGTTATGGAACAGCGGTCTTTAGACCGCTGCTTCAAAAATTCTGTTTCCGGCGAGCCATACAGAGCTTAATAAATCGACCCAATTGTGTTTGTCTATACTTGTGACTTTGATGAAGATGAGATGACATTTTAATGACCAAGTTATGCAGAAAACCAACTAATTCCAAAGGGTTCACATACTTTTTCTTGCCACTGTATTTACATACACACACACATATATATATATATATATATATATATATATATACACATATTAAAGCCAGTCAAATACCTCAAAACATTAAAAATTATTCATCTTTAATATTTAATAATGTGTTTAACTGTGTATATAATGTAAATATGTCACCTACAGCACTAAACCCGAATTGCAGTTCACATATTGAACATTCCAATGTTCTTCACATAAAAATAAATGTAATATTACTATTTCTATATATATTTCTGTATATATATATATATATATATATATATATATATTTTTACATATATCTATACCTATATATCTATATAGATATAAAAAGTAATAGGAATATATACAGATGTATATATATTGCATATATTTCAATGTGAAGAACACAATATTAATAGCTCAGTTCGGTTTAGCATGCATGTATAGGTGTAAGTTTTTTTTTTCAGTTTGCATGCTCCATTAAAATCTAGGGCGCGATCCGATATATGGCGTAGTTTGCGGCGCAAGCGAGGGAACCCACGTCGCCCACAGTTTCAGCTCGCAACTTGAGCTATCCAATATATGGCGCCATCAGTTGCTAACGTGCCATAAGTCGGATAAACCAGCGATGTCCATCAATCTGCGCAAGTACAAATTTCTGGCGTCCAGTGACTTGCGCCACGTTAGAAACTGCCGGCGCCTACAAAACCTGACTAAAGTATGAAATCACCCGCACTGTCTAACACGCCTCCCTAACATAGCCCGACACATCTAACATGCCTCCCTAACATAGCCTGACACGTCTAACCCTCTATCCGCTATCCCCCCTCACTAGCCTAACAATAAAATATGTATTAACCCCTAAACCGCCGCTCCCAAACCCCGCCGCAACCTAATAAAGTTATTAACCCCTAAACCGCCGCTCCCGGACCCCCCGCCAGCTATATTAAATCTATAACCCCCTAAAGTGAGCCCCTACCCCGCCGCCATCTATTTTAAAATTATTAACCCCTAATCAAATCCCCCTACCCTGCCGGCATCTATATTAAATTATTTAACCCCTAAAATACTAAACTATCCCTACCACTAAACCTAAGTCTAACCCTACAAATAGCCCTGAAAAGGGCTTTTTGCTTGGCATTACCCCAAAGTAAACAACTCTTTTGCCAGCCCTTAAAAGGGCTTTTTGCGGGGCATGCCCCAAAGAAAACACCTCTTTTACTTTTGGCGGGGCTTTGTCACAAAGTAATCAGCTCTTTTGCATCTAATCTAAATCCCCCTACACCGCCGCCAGCTATAATAAATGTATTAACCCCTAATCTAATCCCCCTACACTGCCGCCAGCTATATTAAATACATTAACCCCTAATCTAATCCCCCTACACCGCCGCCAGCTATATTAACTATTTTAACCCTAATTATATTAGGGTTAATATAGTTAATATAATTATAATATTATATATATTAACTATATTAACCCTAATTGTATTAGGGTTAATATAGTTAATATCGTTATTATATTATATATATATTAAGTATAATAGCCCTATCTAACTCTAACATCCCTAACTAAACTCTTATTAAAATAAATCTAATATTAATATTATTAATTAAAATATTCCTATTTAAATCTAAATGCTTACCTATAAAATAAACCCTAAGATAGCTACAATATAATTAATAATTACATTGTAGCTATATTAGGGTTTATATTTATTTTACAGGTAAATTGTTAATTATTTTAACTAGGTATAATAGCTATTAAATAGTTATTAACTATTTAATAGATACCTAGTTAAAATAATTACCCAATTACCTGTAAAATAAATCCTAACCTAAGTTACAAATACACCTACACTATCAATAAATTAAATAAACTACAAATATCTATCTAAAAATACAATTAAATAAACTAAACTAAATTACAAAAAATAAAAAAAAGATTACAAGATTTTTAAGCTAATTATACCTATTCTAAGCCCCCTAATAAAATAATAAAGCCCCCCCAAATAAAAAAAATTCCCTACCCTATTCTAAATGAAAAAAAGTTCAAAGCTCTTTTACCTTACCAGCCCTTAAAATGGCCTTTTGTGGGGGCATGCCCCAAAGAAAACTACTCTTTTGCCTGAAAAAAAACCCACAATACCACCCCCCAACATTACAACCCACCACCCACATACCCCTAATCTAACCCAAACCCCCCTTAAATAAACCTAACACTACCCCCCTGAAGATCTCCCTACCTTGTCTTCACCACACCGGGCCGAACTCCTCATCCGATCCGGGCGATGTCTTTATCCAAGCGGCAGCAAAGTCTTCTTCCATCCGGCAGCATCTTCCATCAAACGGCATCTTCAATCTTCATTCGTCGCTCCTCCGACGCGGAGCATCCATCCCGGCCGACGACTGAACGACGAATGAGGTTCCTTTAAATGACGTTATCCAAGATGGCGTCCGTCGAATTCCGATTGGCTGATAGGATTCTATCAGCCAATCGTAATTAAGGTAGAAAAATCTGATTGGCTGATTGAATCAGCCAATCAGATTCAAGTTCAATCTGATTGGCTGATTTAGTTTAGTTTATTTAATTGTATTTTTAGATAGATATTTGTAGTTTATTTAATTTATTGATAGTGTAGGTGTATTTGTAACTTAGGTTAGGATTTATTTTACAGGTAATTGGGTAATTATTTTAACTAGGTAGCTATTAAATAGTTAATAACCATTTAATAGCTATTATACCTAGTTAAAATAATTAACAATTTACCTGTAAAATAAATATAAACCCTAACATAGCTACAATGTAATTATTAATTATATTGTAGCTATCTTAGGGTTTATTTTATAGGTAAGTATTTAGATTTAAATAGAAATATTTTAGTTTATAATATAAATTAGATTTATTTAATAAGAATTTAGTTAGGGGTGTTAGGGTTAGATAGAGTTAATATAGTTAATATAAATACTATAGTAACTATATTAACTATATTAACCCTAATATAATTAGGGTTAATATAGTTAATATATATAATGTAATAACTATATTAACTATAATATACTTAGGGTTAAAATAGATAATATAGCTGGCGGCGGGGTAGGTAGATTAAATTAGGGGTTAATAATTTTAATATAGATGGCGGCGGTGTAAGGGGCTTACATTAGGGGTTAATACCATTAATATAGGTGGCGGCGGTGTAGGGAGGGCAGGTTATAGGGCAAAAGAGCTGTTAACTTTGGGGCAAAGCCCCGCAAAAGGCACTTTTAAGGGCTGGTAATAGAGCTTATTACTTTATGGATATTAGATTAGGGGTTAATAATATTAATATAGCTGGCGGCGGTGTAAGGGGTCAGATTAGGGGATAGATCAGGTAGATGGCGGCGGTTTTAGGGGTTCACATTAGGGGATAGATCAGTTAGATGGTGGCGGTTTTAGGGGCTCACATTAGGGGATAGATCAGTTAGATGGTGGCAGTTTTAGGGCCTCACATTAGGGGATAGATCAGTTAGATGGTGGCGGTTTTAGGGGCTCACAGTAGGGGATAGATCAGTTAGATGGTGGCGGTTTTAGGGGCTCACAGTAGGGGGTTAGTTTATGTAGATGGCGGCGGTTTAGGGGTTAAATACTTTATTAGGGATTGCGGCCGGGGATCGCGGTTGACAGGTAGATAGACATTGCGCATGCGTTAGGTGTTAGGTTTTATTTAGCAGATCGCGGTTGACAGGTAGATAGACATTGCGCATGTGTTAGGTGTTAGGTTTATTTAGCAGCTAGTTTAGGGAGTTACGGGGCTCCAATAGTCAGCGTAAGGCTTCTTACAGCTGCTTTTTGTGGTGAGGTGAAAATGGAGTAAGATTTCTCCATTTTCGCCACGTAAGTCCTTACGCTGTATATTGGATACCAAACTGCGCGGGTTTGGTATACCTGCCTATGGCCCAAAAAACTACGGGCGACAGCAGAAATATACGCGCGTAACTTCTAGGTTACGCCGTATATGTGATACCAAACCAGCGCAAATATTGGCGTCGCCAGCTTTTGCGGGCGACGATTTTTATCGGATCGAGCCCCTAGGGAGAGAATAGTTAACTCAGTCGTGCTATCTGAAGCCCAACTCTTTACGCGCATCGGGTTGTCGCTTGCTCACAAACATTTTACTTTCAACTTGCAATACAAGTGCAACCAGATGCATGCAAAAAAGTTAACTTATAGCAAAGTTAATGCTTTTGAGAGTTAGCGCTAAATAGCACGCAATTTGTAGTCTAGCCCTTAGTAAGAAACACAAAACTTAAAGGGACATTGTACACTAGATATGTTTTGTAGAAGATACATTTATATAGCCGATCTGGGAATGTTTTTGTAACAATGTATAGCTTCGCCTTTTTTTTTTATAACATTGTGCTGATGTCTACAGATCCCTGCTGCAATGTATTTTCATATGCAGGGAAGGGGAAGGGGGCAGCGTCTGCTCTTCCTGCTTTTCCAGCCCAATTCACTGGGTGTCCCAGCATAACCTCATCAACAGTGCTAAACTGGGAGCTTCTAAATACATTTTTAAAAGGTTTTATACTTGATTTTTAGATCAGTATATGCGCATATTCTTCTTTATAGCAGTGTTTTTTACATGTAGAAAATTGGTGTACACTGTCCCTTTAAGAATAAAAATAGAAGTAGTGCAGAACCTACGCACACGTGTATCAGTCCATGTTATAAGACCAGAATGTATGGGCACAAATGTATAGCAGTGACAACAGCACAGTGCCTCTGCATGAGCTGTCAATGTGAACTCTTGAGAGTCAACCCACAGTTTCCAGCTAAGTGACACAACATTGCATAGGTGGGTGCAAATAGCAAAATGTACTATGACGGCATCATCAGTTGTCTTTCCTGAAATAGCTTTTTTCTGACCTTGTGCTGTGTCAGATTCTCCTTTCTCCCTCACGCACTGGCATTTGTACTTAAAGTCATATTCCAGTAACCCTAATGTTACTTTGTATCCATCATACAGGTGGCTGCTCTGCAATTGGCAGCTACTGCTGATATTCATGTTTTACTGAGTCTACTTTTAAAGGCACAGAAGCTGTAATCAATTAATGGCTAGATTACAAGTGGAGCGCAAAATTGTGCTGTATTAGAAGTAAAGCGCAATGCGAACACGACCTCGCAACCTCATGAGAGGGAGATTCCATAGGATCTACAGGATCGTCATTCTGATGCCGATAGAAACGGCAAAGAACCTAGCGCAGTGCTGGGGGTAAGAAGCACACTGGCTGACCATATTGCCGCTTTAAAAAGGGATATGAAAAATACATATGTCAGGGCTGTTTAAAGAAATGCTTTGAATAATGTTCCGTTATAAGAACCCTGACATATGTATTTTTCATATGTGTCCCTTTTTAAAGCAGCAATATGGTCAGCCTAAGCATTGGGCAAATTACAACTATATATTATATGAATATATACATATATATTTATGTGTATATACCCATATTAACACAAATATATATGTATATAAGCATATACAGGTATATATATATATATATATATATATATATATATATATATATATATATATTTATTTACAGTAAAATCACAGTCCCCATAGTCAGCAATGTAAAGGCACTTTCCAGTGCCGATTTTTTCAAACACCCCACCAGTTTAACCCCTTATAACTGCTGTGTGCAGTTATTTTAATAAAAAAATGATTTAAGAAATGAATTGTACACTTTATTTGGGGGGAAATTGGGGGACATTTTTTTCATGAACCAGAGATCTGATCTCTGATTAATGAATTTGAGCACAAAGTGCTACCGCAATCTTGTGATAGCATTTACCAGCCACTTATAATTGCTGGTTATTTAAGATCGCCCGTAAACAGGCAAATTTGCCCATTTAGGGGCGTACTTTACATGAATTACAAATAATACTGAAATGCTTTCACTACAATTTAACATGTGTCTATATTTTAGTATATATTACTCTTCTGTTAGTTAAGTATATTATGAATTTTGATCAGACTTCAACTGCATACAGCTGGCAATAAAAATCAGTGAGACCAGCTTGTGTAAACTGCTTATACAATTTCACAAGACTAATCAGAGAGCTTCAGATAAACCTTTCAAAATCCCCTGTTCAGCCAAGGGAACTGCCAGATTCCTCCCACGTTCTCAAACTGTCAGTTTTAGTTTGCAATGTAGCAAATACAAGGTACAGTTTAATATGTAAAACATAAACAGAAATATACAAAGTACGATACTAATTTGTTAAAGTGACACAGAAACTTTCATAACCATCAGAATTTTTAAAATCACTGCTAGAGCTAAATCTAAATGTATTAAAATATACAGTAAATGAGAAAGTGGAAATCTTAAATGCATTAATATTGAAAGGACTCAATCTGAAATGTAAAATTATATATTATACAAAGCACAAAGTGTAAGTGTAACAAAACTCTCATATTATGCAGTACTATATTGCACTGGGCTTGTCTCTCTATCACATACAGGCCCCGATATTCAAAACATAGACCGACGAGAAGCTGCCTAATTGGGTTCACAAGGGTCCGGGTCTGACGATATATATTCGAATTAAAGAGGCTGACCCACAAAGTGCCGATGAGTGGCGATAGGATATAATAGGAATAACAGCTTCAGCAAAAGTCTGACAATAGCACCACTTGTCGGCACTTTCAGCAGGTGGATGGATTGCCATATTTGAACTGGTCTTACACAACAAAGACAGTGCATTCACTGAAACCAAAAACAGTGAAGGAACACTTCAGATATTGCCTGAGTAACCTTACTGTAACTACACCTACACTACCTGCCTCACACTGTAAAGTCTCGCCACTAAAAAGGTGGCAAAACAAACATAGCTGAAACTCTACACGTAACATGCACTTCAGAGATTGGAATATATCGCACTACTGGCAATGAATCTGAATCAAAATATAGGTTACTACCCTGGAACTCCCGGCTAACTCCCACGCCTACATCTATGTCATGTCTTCGCTATACCTGACTAATAAAGACAAAAAAACCCATCTCCCTATTATAACTATAGGAGCTATGTTGATACATTTCTATACAATGTTTAAGTGATATGCATTTTTATGTATAATACTGCAGTAAACAGCAGTTATGAAGAAATGTGCTCATCAGGGCCGCCACAAGAAATTTTGGGGCCCCTGACTTAGCCATTGATCAGGCCCCCCCCCCCCTCCTTTGACATGTACAATTTTTGACCAAGTGACTAAAATGTATATGCACTTTAATCTTAAGTGTCTATTTAAACTTGGAAATGTTGTAAAGGTAGTAACATACACTGAAACACACACTCACACATAAGGATTCACATGCAGACACGCAAAGAAACTCAGACACAGACAACTAAACAGACACTCAGCACTTGTTTACATTGACCTGACAAGTAATGAGGCAAACTACAGTTTTGTAAAAAAAGGAGATTTAGAAAACAAAATATGGAGTTCTGATTATCTTTTTGCAAAGGAAGATGCCAAATAAATGATGACAACAGCATGCAGTGGCTGAAAGGAAGGGCCCTGAACTGCCTAAACAATAATTTAAAGGTTAAATGGTAGATTAGTGACTTCCGGAAAGGTCTCATTAGTCTCAAAGTCTGTAGAAAGATGTGAATAATCAGTAGTAAGGTGAATGCCCTAAAAAGGAACAGACAATGGACACACACACACAAACTCAAACTTGCACATACACCCAAGGAAACACCAACAGAGACAGCCTCAGAAAACACACAAAGACATACACACACACAGAGAGACAACCACATAAAACACAGAAAGACATACATACACACACCCTGACTGAGACATTCACAGAAAACACACAAAGACATACACACACCCTCACAGAGACACCCACAGAAAACACACAAAGACATACACACACAGAGAGACAACCACATAAAACACAGAAAGACATTCATACACACACCCTGACTGAGACATCCACAGAAAACACACAAAGACATACACACACCCTCACAGAGACACCCACAGACAATACACACCCTCACAGAGATATCCACAGAAAACACAGACATACATACACACACACACACCCTCACAGAGACATCCACAGAAAACACAGACATACACAACCACCCTCACAGAGGCATCCAGAGAAAATACACAAAGACAAACACATGCCCACCCTCACAGAGACACCCATAGAAAAAGCTCAAAGACATACACACCCACCCTCACAGAGAGACCCACAGGAAAAAAAATACATACACACTCATAGAGACACAAACCAAAGCACAAAGACATAAACACAGACACCCACAGAAACACTCACAGGAGGAAACATTTATGTACCTTGCATCCCCTAAATCCACAGTGTGTGACATGCATGATAAAAAAAAATGCAGAAATTAAGAGATCACTTTTTAAAGAATCATATTTGTAAATGTGCAAACAAAAATAATTCGGTGAGTTCAAAATTGTACATTAATGAGCTGGGTAGATGGCTAGATGAAGAAAAGTACTTTTAGAAGGTTGACATATGTTTGTGTGATATTTTCCCCATTTCCCCAACCAAGAGCACCACTTCAAATATAGTGTACAAATGTTCCCATCTGTCAGCTGTACTTGTGGATTTTGAAAATGCTGTACTCTATATGGTCTTGGTGGAACCATAAGCTGTGGTACTCATACCATTAGATCTGGTTAAATGCAGGATTTAAGCTTGTTGGTATGCATTTCAAAATTAAGTCAGCTGTAGTGTAAACTGAACAGTTTTAAGTTAACCTGTCTCATTTCAAACACTGAACAATCTTAGTCTGAGAGTATAACATGTTATGCAGATGTAAAAATCTTAGATAAAATGCCTCCTTGTATCTGGAAAGTCCTTGAATAAAGGGGCAGTAAACTGGAATGTAATATATATCATTTGTGTATTTAGGAGGAAACATTTCTTTACGGTTTTAAATATAGAATTTCTACAGCATTGTCAAATAATCATAAATACACTGCTGCTAAAAAAATGTGTTTTTATGGACCCCTGGCCCCACCATACAACTACTACCACACTGAAGTTACAATCTTAAATTGCACAAAGAAATAAAAAAACATTTGCTAAGTAATTCCTACCTCCTCTGCAAATGAAAGTGATCAGCCAACTGACTCAGGCACACTGTACAAACAAAGTGCCAAGTCTGTCTCACACTGTGCATAGTGGTTTAGTGCGCACTCAGAAATCCTCTCAAATGCTAATACTTTACTCTTTGTAATAACATTTCCTATGCTCAATTAGCACTCTGCTGTAGTACCCACTGGTGGCTGCCAAAATTAAAAAAAAAATTCTTTTTTTTTTTTTTTTTTTTTTTAGTTTTTGCCTCATGGGGCCCCCCTAGCCCATTGGGCCCCTGACAGGAGTCACCCCTGTCACCCCCTGATGGCGGCCCTGGTGCTCATCTATCTAACAGCAGCATTTCTGTAGTGTAATGTGTCTCCCAATCACAGTATTTCAGTCATATACTTCATGCTTCACGTTGGCAGTACTGAGTAGTACAAAAATTCTCATAAATAAAATGTTAGCCAGATAGGTCTACTTTTTTATCATTAAAAAAGATAGATGAAGTATATGACTGAAATATTGTGATTGGGAGACAAATTACACCACAGAAACGCTGCTGTTAGATACATGAGCACATTTCTTTTTGGTTCTACTATCAGTGTCAAATATCGTCATTGCTCTTTCTTATCAACTGGCATTGCATATTAATACATATTTAGCCCAAAATAAATGTTAATATAATTTAGCAGTTTGGAATGAGCAATATATTTGAAAATAACCCAGCTTGTCATGTTTAGGCATTTTGATACAACCAATTAAAGGGAAATGTATTTCTTATTTGTTTAAAATAGGCGCACAGCAGCTGGGGACCAATTCCAAGCAGGATTCTGGTCAATGTGTGTGTATAGAGAAAAATAGAAAACTCCTGTCCAGCACTAGGCTATGTATTATGAAAAAATATATTAATAGCCAATGAGCAGAGTTGTCCTTGATATAAGTGAAAAAATGCCCAGAGTACAATGGGCAGATTGCGCATGCGCAAAAAACGGGTTACGAGTAACTTAGAACAATTACAGGGACACAGGATTTTAATGATGTCACAGATGACGAAAAAGGGGCGCAGTTAAATGGACATTTTAAAATGGCAGCAGGGGGAAAAGTAAGTGATTTAACTTGAAAACAGATTATCTTTAAAAACTGGCATATATTTGGAAAAAATTATCTAGGGCAACTTTATAGATATATGTTACAACTATTTTTGTGTTTACTGTCTGGCTTCCAAACAGCTGGCTAGAAACAAACTGTACAGCACTCAGGAAGTAACTGAGGGGTCACATGATCACAAATTCAAAAGTAAGGTGCGGTCCAACAACTTTCTTAAAGAGATATTACCCAAACTAAATAAAAGGTAAACTTGTGCAAACAAATCCCCATAGCCAAAATAAAAAAGCCTTCACATTACAGAACAGTGCCCTGAACTGCTGCCCAACAAATCCAGTCCCATAATGATCCACCTTGTTCTCAAAGTATCCTTTTTTTTTTAAACAAGGAACTCCTAAGTGCTGCATCCTTCTCACAGAATCCTCACTGGCATAGACCTGTAGATAAAGAAAAAACAGAGTAACCCACCCTGGTTTCCTATATAGGGGTAGAAAAAATGTTGAAAGGTAAGCAGAGACCACCTCTCCGTCTTCCAACTGCTAAAAGTCACCATTACTCTTAATACAGAGAATTACATGGACACAGCATAACCCAAATCCTTGCTTGCAGGGAAAAGTACCCATTCAAGGATTAACAACTTGATTTCTTCAGACACCTTCTTCACACATCACCTACAATGTTACACAGGCAAAGAATGACTGGGGATTGAGGGTAGTGGGAGGATACTTGAAGCTTTGCTAGGGTTTTCTTTGCCTCCACCTGTTGGCCAGGAGTTGAATTCCCACTAGTAATTGAATGGATTTGTGGATTCTCCATGCCATTGGAAAGAAAAAAGCTTTGCAGCATGTGCATGAAAAAGTTCCTTTCCTTGTATGGAACAGTAAAGAGAAAGTGTAGTTTAGCACCCTGTTATGTGCCTTCTTATCAGAATTACTTGTGTCCTTTCCCTGAAGTCTCACAATTCTCTGTTTATTTCTATACTGGAGCACACTCTATATTATAGTCTTAAACATTGATTGGCTGTACCACCAACTCACACACAAACTAATAAATAGTCTGTGGATAAGGATGACCCACAATGCAGTTAAAAAGGATCCTTATGGGGTACTAAACTACACATTGTCTTCATTTTTTGAATAGGGTCTTTTTAATTGTACATGCGGCAATGCTTATTTTCAATGTATTTAAAGGGATATTCCAGCCCAAACTGAAATCCACATGGATGCATTTCAGTTTTTAATAAAAAACATTTTTGTAATATACATCTATTAGCAAAAATGCTTCTATTAAAAGCTAAAACTGTTTCAAAAATGTATTTAAGTATGCACTGTGCACCAGCATTTTAAACACAGAACTTGCTCAGAGATCCTAAGGTGCTTGTACGATCTGGTAATGACTCAATTTGTTAATTGCTGACATGATACAAGCCCCACTGGTGCTCTTATCAGCTGCAGTTTTAAAAATGCTGGTGCACTGAGAATATCTAGTTATGGTTCATATGCACGTGCAGAAAAAATGTAAACTCTAAAGCAATGATAACTTTTATTAGGTGCATTTTTGCTAATAAATGTATAATGCAAATGTGTTTCTATTCAAAGTTGTAATTCCTCTATGTGCATTTAAATTTTGACAGGAATGGTCCCTTTAAGTAATTTTGTTTACTATACCTTTTTAAATGTAGATCATCTCAACAACAAACCCAAAAGGATGTGTTCTTATGATGACGGCCTAGATTAGAAGTAGAGCGCTATAGATAGTGCAGGGGGCGCTTTCAGTATCACTGGACCGAGCTAGGCTTAGCATACAATCTGGTATTACAAGTGCATGGTAAAACAGAATAATCAGAGAATGTTTAGTGGGGCCGACATCCCTTTAGCACATCCCCCTATACTTTTAATGAATATCGCAGCTACTCTTAAAATTGCTCATATTAAAGTATGTGTTGCGCAACTTAAGACCAGAAGAAAAGTATAACAAAACACATGTAAATCATATTAAAACAGAGCATTACACATATATAAAGTAATTACTGAAGTAAATATATAAAAGGGTTTAAAAGAGATATGATACAGATATAGAAATACATAAGTGCATTGGAGCCCTTTGCAGTTAAGTAGCTGAAAACATGTAAAATCATATTTATGCGATATTCATGGGGGCCAATTTATCAAGCTCCGTATGGAGCTTGATGCCCCTGTTTCCGCACGAGACTTCAGGCTCGCCGGAAACAGAAATTATAAAGCAGCGGGCTCTGAGGCCGCGGACAGAAATCAACCCGATCCTATACAATCGGTTGATTGACACCCCCTGCTAGCAGCCAATTGGCCACGAATCTGCAGGGGGCGGCATTGCACCAGCAATTCACAAGAACTGCTGGTGCAATGATAAATACCGACAGCGCATTTAGATAGAGGATACAATTTTAAGCATCTTTCCATTTTGCTTCTATTATCCAAATGAATTCATTCTTTTGGTATTCTTTGTTTAGGGAGCTGCAATGCACCACTTGGAGCTAGCTTAATATAAAGGGTATGTCAATGACAAAAAGCATATATGTGAAGCCACCAATCAGCAGCTAGCTACTAGAAGTGCATTGCTGAACCACAAAAGTTGAATTTTGACTTTACTGTCCTTTTAACTATTGGAAGATCATTCATCAGAGGGTTGTGATGGGGGAAGGCATGGTTAGGATAGCAGTGGAGGGGTTGGGATGGTTAGCCATTAAGGATTATTTGTGTTGGGGAGAGTTTGTGGTTATTTTTAACAGCTTTGAGATAGCATCTGGCCCATTAATATGCAGAGGTGGGAGTTCAAGGTTACCATTAACTGGGGTGGAGAAATCATGTCAGCTCCAGTTAGGGTTAATGCACTATAACAGAGACACTTATGTAATAAAGGTGCCAATCTTATAAAGGTTGGGTTCAGTAATGTTACAGAGACAATACTTAAAATAAATTATCTTACTTGTGTAGCCATTTTTAGTAAATAATAAATTATTATTAAATTAATGTTAAATTACATCAAAAACGTAATCAATAATATTTATGAATCACATTAAAATTTCAGAATTTATAAAAAAACAAACATGAAAGCAAATACAAATATTTATACAGTGTGATACAGGTCTTTATTACAAAATAATTTGAAATTGACAATAAACCATTTGGGTCTTAAGAATAAACTGACAATTTCAGATGTTTTTGGTTGTTGGCAAACGCAGTGTAATATTTCTTAAAATTATTTTTTGGGTGCACATCCCTTAATACACTTGTGAGCCATGGTAGCCAAAGTAGCCACAAAGATCACGTATTCCTTAAAGTCCACTTCAGAGTCTCCATCCTCATCCAGCTCTTTTAGGAGTTTGTCTGAAGCATCTTTATCCTTTGAGCTCTGCAATCACAATAACAGAGGTATTAATACCAAGTATCATTTTGTTTTTTTAAAGTACACTTATACTTATCATACACACATGATTTATTAGACAAAAAAAAGACTATTCAACAAAGAATATCTTTATTTGCAGTAATCCAATGTGTCTGTGTTCTTATACATATGTGGTCTTGTGTCACTTGTATATTGAAATAAAGCTCCAAAAAGAAAAAAAAATTAACACTATTAAAAAAATAATAATAAAAAAATGATAAATATACAGGTGGCCCTCGGTTTACAATGGTTCAATTTACACCGTTTCAGAATAACAACCTTTTTTTCCAGTCATGTGACTGCTATTGAAAAGCATTGAGAAGCAGTGCATTTATTAAAATATCCAGTAGGTGGAGCTGTCCGCTTGTGTTGCAGCAAAGCCAAGCAAGTTGAAATTAATCAGTTTAACCAGATCTGAGCTATCGAGCAGATTTCAAAGGAACAAGATCTTCCTGTCTATAAATCAGTCCAGATTGGAATGCATAGAAAGAACTGTTTGCAGAAAAATCCAAGTGAAGTCTGTTATGTGATTATTTTATTAGGTTTATAATGCTGTTTAGCAAATGTTTTTGTTCATTTAACTTAGTTTAATGATATATTCTGTGTTGTGTGATTATTTTATTAGGTTTATAATGCTGTTTAGCAAATGTTTTTGTTCATTTAACTTAGTTTAATGATATATTCTGTGTTGTGTGATTATTTTATTAGGTTTATAATGCTGTTTAGCAAATGTTTTTGTTCATTTAACTTAGTTTAATTATATATTCTGTGTTGTGTGATTATTTTATTAGGTTTATAATGCTGTTTAGCATTTAAAGTCTTCATTTCAAAGCTTTAAAAATTATGTATTTGGTGTTACTTATGACAATTTTGAGAGGGGCCTGGAACCCATCTCCCTCACTTCCCATTGACTTACATTATAAACTGGGTTTCAATTTACAACGGTTTCGATTTACAACCATTCCTTCTGGAACCTAACCCCGGCGTAAACTGAGGACTGCCTGTATATATATATATATATATATATATATATATATATATATATACATATATATTATAAGACAATGGGGGTCGTGGATCAATTCGAATCTTTCCTAAATTCTCATTCAATATAAAGAAAAAAGGGATTGGCTGTTATTTATTTATTTTTATCAATCTCCATTTTATCACCACACTGTTATTGGCTGAGGATGACTGTCAATCACAGAAAACAAATAAGTGTGCGTATAGCAATAGGGTACAGTGGTGTAATTTACAAAGTTATACATTGGTATTGATAGCTGTATAAATTTTGCAACTGTTGATATATTGTAGATATGTTTTTATGTTTAAATGATGATGATGTTGATATATTTAGTGTCTTTTTAAGTTTGGCACAATTTAACGGCCGGACTTATATGTCTACATCTGAACAAAGTTCCGATGTAAACAAATAAGTTAACAATTTAAATCATGCGATTGTTCATGCGATCGCGTGATTTCTAGGATGGGATTGTGTCTGGGGGAGTGCCTATGACGCTAGGCACGCCCTCCAGCCCGCGATCCTATTCAGGAAGCGAATTTGGCTTTAGTACAGCCAAAAGGCTAGGATGTTCTTTGCGTATGTATATGTGTGTATATGTATGGATATTTGTGTGTGTGTGTATGCATGTATGTATGTATATATGTATGCATGTGTATTATATATGTATGTATATATCTGTGTGTTTGTGTACAGTATATATGTGTGTGTGTGTATTATTATATATTTTTGTATGTGAATGACTATATGTATGTATGTATGTATATATATGTGTTTATATGTGTGCTGCATATATGAGTGCATATCTATGCATATATGTATGTATATATGTGTGCATGTGTATTATATATGCATGTATATACTGTATCTGTGTCTCTGTGTATATATATATTTATGTGTGTGTATTATTATATATGTTTGTATGTGAATGACTATATGTGTGTATGTATTTATGTGCGTTTATATCTATGCATATATGTGTGTATGTATATATATGTGTGTGTATATGTATACATACTTGTAGGTATGTGTAGGCATATATGCGTGTATGTATATATGTGAGTATATGTATGTATATGTGTGCATGCGTATAATATATGTATATGTATGTATCTAGCTCTGTGTGTGTGTATAAATGTGTGTGTATTATTATACTGTATATGTTTGTATGTGAATGACTATGTGTGTATGTGTGTATATGTAGTTATGTATTTGTATATAATGTGGATGTGTATTATAAATGTGTGTGTGTATATATATATATATATATATATATATATATATATATATATATATATATATATATATAGATATATATATACAGTATATACTGTATATACATATATATGAGTATTTGTATTTATGTGTGTATTTGTATTTATGTGTGTATTTGTATTATAGATGTGTGTATATGTATCTATATATGTATGTATTTATTTGTGTATGTGTATTATTTAAGTGTTACATTTCTATATACAATTAACATGAAAAGTGAATAGCAAACTAATAAATGAAAATTTTCACTACATGAGCACAAGAATTGCACTAGAGCAGCTTTGCGTATTTGCATTATCTGACATATATTATATTAGTATGGACCCTAATAGGAATCTATTACCAGAGGGAAATGAACAAGCTAAAATGGCTTTACATATCTGCACTATCTAACATGATCAGTCTACCTCACACCATACTAAAGCTGGCACAATAATTATTAACCATTAATTTGTAACACCACCATAAAATGTAAGGGGTAATGTGTACACTCGCTTTGTAATATGGCCATGTGTGTTTAACTCCTGCAAAGGGATTAAACACATAGGTTAAGTCCTGCTTGAGAGCCACAAGATTGCATTTCCTCAGCAGAACTTGGCCAGTGAACCAAACACCCGTTTATAGAATGTAATTTGTGCATTTATTTGTCCACTTAAAGGGACATTGAGCACTAAATACATTATATAACCAAAGTATTGAGATTATTTTATTGCTCCCTCTTGTCATGGGTGCAGCCATGTTGAAATCTACCTTTTAGCACTGATGCGTTTGCACATGTGCAGTAACTCTCCTTCAGATACTTGCAGTGTAACTTAGGTTTCATAATAGCTGTTTTCATGATTAGAGGAAGGTGCATGGATGGATTTAATGTTTAGAGTCTCTTTAATATTGAGTAATCTCCTTAAAGATTGAGTAGCTATTAGATAACAATTATGTAGATGCTTCTGCTTGTTTTGCTCTTTTTCTAATCTTCATATTTCATATTTATTGAACAATTTAACAACTTTAAATATTATTAGGAAATTTTTCATCATTGTGTGTAGAATTTCTCATGCAAACCCACAGACCGTTAAAACATATTTATCCACATCTTTATACTGTAGATGTTATCATAAGACTATGGGGCATATCTATCAACGTGTCAACCGCAAATATGCAGGAATTCCGCATCGTAAATTGTTGTGAGATTGATTCAACCTAATTATCAAAGCTTCAAGACCGGCAATGGTGAAACTTGTGACGTAACATACGATCCGCCGGTCTCAATCCGACGCAGATCGATGCTTACGTCATTACAGATGTTCGGAATACATATTCGGCTCTATCTGACACTTTTTCCCAGTTATCAAACTTTTAACAGGTAGGCTCGCGTCTTTTCTGACCCAGCGTACCTGGTTTTCAATCCGCCACCCTGGAGGCCTGCGGATGTCATAGAAATCAATGGGAGTCTGAAAGCAGTGAAAGCTTATGTTCGAGGCTGCAAGACAAAGACATATAACCCATTGATTTCTATGGTAGAAAACAAGTAACGTTATCTGCTGATATTGCCGCAACCTAAATAAAATGTATTAACCCCTATTCCGCTGCTCCCTGCCACCGCCGCCACTAAAAACACGTATTAACCCCTAAACCTCTGGCCTCCCACATCACTACCACTAACTAAACCTATTAACCCCTAAACCGTCAGCCCCCACATCGCCAAAAACTAATTTAAGCTATTAACCCCTAAACCTAACAACCCACTAACTGTAAATTTAAATTACAACATCCCTATCTTAATATAAATTAAAACTTACCTGTAGAATTAAAATAAAATATTTTAACCCCTTAACGACCAACGACGTATGGGGTACATCCTGCAAAAAAATGCAGTTAATGACCAAGGACGTACCCCATACGTCGTTGGTCTTTGAAAGCAGTGGAAGCGATCCTGATAGCTTCCAGCTGCTTTCATGTTATTGCAGTGATGCTTCAATATTGAGGCATCCTGCAATAACTGTTTTTAGCCATCCGATGCAGAGAGAGCCACTCTGTGGCCCTCTCTGCATCGGCTATCGATGGCCGTTATCGTTGGTGGGTGGGAGCTCATTCAGGGAGGCGGGTGGGCAGTCATTGGTGGAGGAGGGGGGAGGGATCTTGTGCGGGTGCGCGCGTGTGCACAGGCGCGCGTGCACGAGAACCGTGCATGCACGTGCACGGGCGCGCGCGTGCACGTGGGATCTGTTTCAGCATCAATATGCTGTAGATCTGGAGGGTGGGAGAGAGGACTGGGGAGGGTGGGATTTTAACATCAAAGCATCTGGGAGAGGGTGGGGGGTTGGATGTTGAGGGGGGGGGCAGCTACACTACAGAAATAAAGAACATATTTAATAAAATAAAAAAATTAAAATGCATTATTATTTTTCAAACTGGGTACTGGCAGACAGCTGCCAGTACCCAATATGCTGCACAATAAAGGCAGAGGGGGGGGGGTTAAAGAGCTGTTTGGGGGGGGGATCAGGGAGGTTGGGGGCTAAGGGGGGTCCTACACAGCAGAAGATTTTTTATTTTTTTTTAAAAACCTAAAACCCCCCAAAAAACTTTTATTTTAGTACTGGCAGACTTTCTGCCAGTACTTAAGATGGCGGGGACAATTGTCGGGTGGGGGAGGGAAGGGAGCTGTTTGGGAGGGATCAGGGGGTGGGATGTGTCTAGTGGGAGGCTGATCTCTACACTAAAGCTAAAATTAACCCTGCAAGCTCCCTACAAGCTACCTAATTAACTCCTTCACTGCTAGACATAATATACGTGTGATGCGCAGCGGCATTTAGCGACCTTCTAACTACCAAAAAGCAACGCCAAAGCCATATATGTCTGCTATTTCTGAACAAAGGGGATCCCAGAGAAGCATTTACAACCATTTATGCCATAATTACACAAGCTGTTTATAAATAATTTCAGTGAGAAACCTAAAATTGTGAAATATGAAAGTTTTTTTTAATTTGATCGCATTTGGCGGTGAAATGGTGGCATGAAATATACCAAAATGGGCCTAGATCAATACTTGGGGTTGTTTACTACACTACACTAAAGCTAAAATTAACCCTACAAGCTCCCTACATGCTCCCTAATTAACCCCTTCACTGCTGCGCATAATACACGTGTGGTGCGCAGTGGCATTTAGCGGCCTTCGAATTACCAAAAAGCAACGTAAAAGCCATATATGTCTGCTATTTCTGAACAAAGGGGATCCCAGAGAAGCATTTAAAACCATTTGTGCAATAATTGCACAAGCTGTTTGTAAATAATTTCAGTGAGAAACCTAAAGTTTGTGAAAAAATTTGTGAAAAAGTGAACATTTTTTTTTATTTGATCGCATTTGGCGGTGAAATTGTGGCATGAAATATACCAAAATGGGCCTAGATCAATACTTTGGGATGTCTTCTAAAAATATATATCTACATGTCAAGGGATATTCAGGGATTCCTGAAAGATATCAGTGTCCCAATGTAACTAGCGCTAATTTTGAAAAAAAGTGGTTTGGAAATAGCAAAGTGCTACTTTTATTTAGTGCCCTATAACTTGCAAAAAAAGCAAAGAACATGTAAACATTGGGTATTTCTAAACTCAGGACAAAATTTAGAAACTATTTAGCATGGGTGTTTTTTGGTGGTTGTAGATGTGCAACAGATTTTGGGGGTCAAAGTTTGAAAAAATGTTTTTTTTTTCCATTTTTTCCTCTTATTTTATAATTTTTTTAATAGTAAATTATAAGATATGATGAAAATAATGGTATCTTTAGAAAGTCCATTTAATGGCGAGAAAAACGGTATATAATATGTATGGGTACAGTAAATGAGTAAGAGGAAAATTACAGCTAAACACAAACACAGCAGAAATGTAAAAATAGCCTTGGTCCCAAACGGTCAACAAATGGAAAAGTGCTCTGGTCACTAAGGGGTTAAACTATTAATTTACCTACCCTAACTATTATACTACAATTAAATAAAAATACCAATTAAATGAACTAAATTACATATTAAAGAAACATAACCTTACAAAAATTATTTAAATATACAATTAAACATTATTAAAAGTACAAAATTAAAGAAAAAAAACAAACATTAAGTTACAAAAACAAACACTAAATTACGAAAAATAAAAAAAACAAATTATCAAAAATAAAAAAGAATTACACCTAATCTAATAGCCCTATCAAAATAAAAAGCCCCCCAAAATAAAAACCCCTAGCCTACAATAAACTACCAATGGCCCTTAAAAGGGCCTTTTGTGGGGCATTGCCCCAAAGATAACAGCTCTTTTACCTGTAAAAAAATACAAACAACTCCCTCAACAGTAAAACCCACCACCCGCCCAACCAACCCCCCCAAATAAAAAACCTATCTAAAATAACTTAAGCTCCCCATTGGCCTGAAAATGGCATTTGTATGGGCATTTAGCTCTTTTACATGCCGAGACCCTAATCTAAAAATAAAACCCACCCAAAAAAAAAAAAAAAAACACTAACCCCCGACGATCCACTTACAGTTCTTGAAGTCCCGCTTGAAGCATCCATCCAGCCGGAGAAGTCCTCATCCAGACGGCAAGAAGTCTTCATCTGGTTGGCCTCTTCCATCTTCATCCAGCCGGAGAAGTCTTCGTCCAGACGTCATCTTCTATCTTCATTCATCCGGTGTGTCCATCCTGAAGACATCCGGCACAGAGCATCCTCTTCATACGGTCGCCGCCGTAAACTGGAACTTCAATGCAAGTGACGCCATCCAAGATGGCATCCCTTGCATTCCTATTGACTTTAAGATTTCAATCAGCCAATAGGATTAGAGTTGCTAAAATCCTATTGGCTGTTCCTATCAGCCAATAGGATTTGAGCAGCTCTCATTCTATTGGCTGTTCCAATCAGCCAATAGGATTGGAGCTCTCATTCTATTGGCTGATTGGAACAGTCAATAGGGCTGAAATTTTCTGTCATCCATATGGAAGAGCAGCATTTAAAACTATTTATTTGTATGTTACTGGCAGCCAAGGGGTAAAATGACTGCTCAGTTGTAAACAATATACATGGTGGGATCAAGAGTAGGGGATAAGATAATTATTTGTGTATTCCATACTAATCCAAATAAATATAAGGTGCTTAGAATAAATTGTACTTGTGAAAGAGTCAGACAGCTGAATGTAATGTATATGACAGAGCACTAGTTAAAAGTTACAAATATTTTTGCTTTTAATATTGCTATATACTTATTATTTATTTTGCACCATTCCAGGTAATTAAGCTCTGAAAATGTTCTACTTCTTAGAGCTGGAAATGTACTCTGCTGACTTATCAAGACTAACCCTGCTACCTAGCTGTTCCTAATTGACTTTGACATACAAGAACTACAAAACAATGCACTGTATACTTACACTAAGGGGCCGATTTATCAAGGGACGAATGGCCCCTGATGCCCCTGTTTCTGCGTGAGCCTTGAAAACAGAAACAGGAGTTAAGAATCAGCGGTCTTAAGACCGCTGTTCCTTAACTTATCCATTGCCTCTGAGGCTGCGGACATCAATCCACCCGATCTCATACGATCAGGTTGATTGATACCCCCTGCTAGCAGCTGATTGGCTGTGAATCTGCAGTGGGTGGCATTGCACAAGCAGTTCACCAGAACTGCTTGTGCAATGTTAAATGCCGACAGTGTATGCTGTTGGCATTCAGTGATGTCTGGCGGACATGATACGCTACAGCGTATCTTTTCCGCCAGACATTGATAAATCGGCCCCTATGACCGTGGCTAGCCTAGTTGCAGTCTTAAGTCTAGACTGACTCCTCCAAATAAGGCAAGAGGTGGATGGAGTTTGGCTATTGGAAAATAGTTGCAGCAAAAAAGTGGTAATTTGTTTTAAACAATTGTCTAGGTTTGTCTCAATTGTTATTTGTATAGCAACACAACAGAACTGTCTTGTAATTAAGGCACAAGCCTGGACTGAGCATAGGTATACAGAGCATTTGGGCAGTGGGCCAGGGCCTTGTGCCTTAGCCACGCAAAGTAGCTAGCATTTTTATTTGTTTTTGATGCAGTGCCAGGTGGCTCTGCCCTGCCTCTCACTGTTTTGCTGTGTTTGTGAGCCCTTTCAGGGCCTGTCCTGACCTGACCTGCCCTGTTTCTGTGAACTGGCTCAGGGCAGGGTCCTCCTTCCCCAGCATTACATCAAAATGATCCTCCTCACAAAGGCTGGTTCTGTAGGCTATGAAATGACTACCTGTAGAGCGGTCTCTTCTGATGGATTTACATACAGTACAGGACTGGTCTGTAACAGTGTCAGACAGCCTCACACCTATGTAGGTAGGGAGTGTGCATGGATTAATTCATATTGAAATAGCACTGTTCTCAGGGTCTGCATGTGTCATGTCATTTAGTGTCTGCTGCCTGTTGTCGGCCCTCTAGTATATACATGAATACAGCTCATTTTGCCATAACACCTTGAGTCTTCCTGTAAATTGTCATTTTGGTTTTACTTGTGTACTACCTCTTGGGTAAGGACATTACTATAGGTGTGTCAGAGGTTTCAATTAAGATTGGGCTGACACATCAAGGATGCCCCTTCTGGCCCTTCAGTCAGTAATGGGATTCATAAAGGGGATCCAGGTGGTGCCTGGAATCCCCCCCCCCCCCCTTACAGCAGAAGAGGAAGAGGCAGGGTTTCTAAGATGGCTGCCAAGTGTTTACAGGGTTTTAAAATGTCTTACAGCAAATTTGTACAGGAAGGTGCATATTCTCTGGTGTGGACCAACCAAGGGGAAAGGATGACAGTTACAGAAAAGCAGCTCCTCTTGATGGTGCCTGTTGATGTCTGTGTGGGGGCCTGTTTTTTGTGATAATGGATGTCTGGGTGCATTTGTATGCACATATAGGTGCCTGCAAATGTTGGTGTGTGTTATTTCTCACTAAAATTGCAGCTTGTGCTCAGGTGTCTGTTATTTTAAGGGACTGTGGCTACATAGGCTGATGAACAACAAGTGATTATTCTTTATTTAAATGTAAACTTAATTAGATTCTTCTTTTTGTTACATTTCAGTTTTTTTACTATTATAAGGGGCAATCTAGTCAAAATTAAACTTTCATGATTTATATAGGGCATGCAATTTTAAACAACTTTCCAATTTACTTTTATCATCATATTTGCTTTGTTCTCTTTGTATTCTTTTTTTGAAAGTTAATCCTAGGTAGGCTCATATGCTAAGCCCTTGAAGGCCACCTCTTATCTCTGTGCATTGTAACACTTTTTACCGGTTTAGACTGCACTAGTTCATGTGTGCCATATAGATAACATTGTGTTCACTCCCATGGAGTTATTTATGATTCAGCACTGATTGGCTAAAATGCAAGCCTGTCAAAAGAACTAAGATAAGGGGGCGGTTTGCCGAGGCTTGAATACAAGGAAATTACAGAGGTAAAAAGTGTACTAATATAACAGTGTTGGTTATGCAAAACTGGAGAATGAATAATAAAGGGATTATCTATTTTTTTTAATCAATAAAACATTTCAAGTAGACTGTCCCTTTAAATGGCAGCCAATTTACAATATGCTGTGACAAAAGGGTTTTGAGAAGGGTGCTACAAACTTTAAATGTTTTTGTAAACTAGTTCATAATAAGATTTGGTGCATGGTTAAATAACAAAAGTGGGAAGGAGTCGGCTGTTGTGCTTTCAGAAGCCCTGACCTGTCCCTGTCTAGCCTTGTCAAGGTGTTTACTGTCCCTTTAAGTTCAAGCTGTTTATTTTGATTTTGAAAACCTAATACACAAATTGTAACCAGCATGATAATAGGCCACCTTCATATCTGAAAACTAATAACAAACTAATATATATATTTATATATAGGAAGCAAAAAAGAAATTGAAGTACACCCTGCCCTGGTCTTTTCTTTTAATGTGGCTTAGCAGCATAATTAATTAATAATAATTTATTAAAGAGCAAATATCTCTTTCTAATCTCCCAAATAGCTAAATATAAATAACATATAAATGCAATATGTAAAGGTAATTACTTTAAATTTACGGCATTTTATATTCATTTAATCTGCGGCACGAGTAAATATAGAGAGAAAGTTGATCTTTGACACTGGAATATTTTCCCAATCCCATATTACCTGCCTTTCCATTATAGTGAATATAGGCTAGTGTAATGATTAACCTGTAGATTCTCTGTTTTCTAATTGTACTTTATGTAGGAAATGGTTAAATGTCTTAAAATTAATGGAGAGACTTTAAGGGACATGAAACCCAAATGTTTTTTTTCATGATTCAGACAGAGGGGCCGATTTATTAAGATTCGGGCAGACATGATCCACTGTAGCGGATCATGTCCGCCCGACATCGCTAAATGCCGACAGCATATGCTGTCGGCATTTAACATTGCACAAGCATTTCTAGTGAAATGCTTGTGCAATGCCCCCCCCCCCCCTGCAGATTCGCGGACAATCGCCAACTAGCTAGGGGTGTCAATCCTCCCGATCGCATCTGATTGGGATGATTGCTGTCCGCCACCTCAGAGGTTAAGTTGAGTTAAGTCTTAAGACCGCTGCTTCTTAAAGGGACAGTAAACACCAGAATTTTTGTTTTTTAAAAAGGTTGATAATCCCTTTATTATCCATTCCCCAATTTTGCATAACCAACACAGTTATATAAATACACTTTTTACTTCTGTGATTACCTTGTATCTATGCCTCTGCAAACTGCCCCCTTATTTCAGTTCTTTTGACAGACTTGCATTTTTAGCCAATCAGTACTGGCTCCTAGGAGCTTCACATGCCTGAGCTCAATGTTATCTATATGAAACACATGAACTAACACCCTCTAGTGGTGAAAAACTGTCAAAAAGCTTTCAAATTAGAGGCAGTCTTCAAGGTCTAAGAAATTAGCACATGAACCTCCTAAATTTAGCTTTCAACTAAGAGTACCAAGAGAACAAAGCAAAATTGGTAATAAAAGAAAATTGGAAAGTTGTTTAAAATTACATGCCCTATTTAAATCATGAAAGATTTTTTTTTTACTTTACTGTCCCTTTAACTCCTGATTCCGACAAGCTTGAAGTCTTGCGTGGAATAAGCAGCTTGATTGCTTAATAATTCAGACCCAGTGTGTTTACTTTTAAGCAATTTTCCAATTTACTTCTATTATCTAATATGCTTTGTTCTCTTGGTATCCTTTGTTATAAAGAACACTGAAGTATGCTCAGGAGCTGCAATAGACTACCTGGAGGTAGCTACTGATTGGTGACTGTGCATAAATGCCTCTTGTGATTGGCTCACTTGATGTGTTCAGCTAGCACCCAGTAGTGCATTTTTGCTCCTTCAACAAAGGATATCAAGAGAAGGAAACTAATTTGATAATAGAAGTAAAATGAAAAGTTATTTAAAATTGTAGTAATTTTTGTTTTGTTTTTAAAGGGACAGCAAAGGCAAAATTAAACAACCATGGTTTAGAATGACTATGTAAAAGTTTCAATTTACATGATCAAATTTGCTTTGTTATCTTTGTATCTTTTTTTTTTTTGAAGAGTAAACTTTGGTTGGCTCAGGAGTGTACACCCTTTCCATGGTATACCAGCAGCAGTTTAGCAATACTACATGTATTGTTGCAAACACTGTCGTCACAGAATGCTAAACACACAGACACTCTTCTGAGCCTACTAAAGGTTACTCTTCAACATAGCAAATTTAATAAAACAAGTACATTTGTTGTTGTTGTTTTTTAAATTACACACACTATCAAAACCATTATATTTTCATTTTGACTCCACTGTCTATTTAACATATTAATAAATGATAATTATAGAGGGCTACAAGGAAGGTGTCTTTTTACAGATTATACAAACATTTGTAACAAGATGAGGTTCTTACCTTAAGCATACCGGGAAGTTCTTTCTCCAAAAGAGACTTCATTTCTCCCTTTGAAAGGGATGCGTTGCTACCCTCTTTGGATGCATACTTGTCAAAGACATCTATAACCATTACTATTGCCTTCTCTAACTCAGTCATCTCTGAAGTTTTTTTTTACCACCCTAGCAATAAGACTGCAGACTTCAGGCTGTAGATAAAGGGTAGACTCCTTGTCTCGTTTATATATTCTCTGCATCTTGCATCACGGCCAATAAACAAACACTAAAACTTGGCTCTGATACTTACAGAAAATATGGCACAGCTAAAAAACAAATACACCTTTTGCTTTTAAGCTTATTAAACATTCTGCAAATATTGACATTTAAAGCTCAATAGTAATGTTTGTTTAGACATCTGCCAGAGTTCACAAACTATTGAGTATGGACAAGGCTGTTATATATTTCTGATGTGTTAAACACAATGGGCTCCATTTTAGAAGTTGTGAATGCCTGCAGCTGAGAGTTAAGAAGCAGCGGTCATCAGACTGCTATGCCAAATATAAGTAGTGTTTCTCGATCTCCCCGGACTTCTCCAACTAGGGAGATTGACCACCCAAGGGGCAGCATTGCACAAGCAGTGTATTGCTGCCTGCTAGTCACAATGCTGGGCAAACAGGGGCGGATATGTCTGTCCTTGTCCGCCTGGAGATTGTTTAAAGGACCCCAATATGTTGAATGTGATAATCCAGTCCAGCACCAGTAGGTAGGTTAAAAACAATCTTTATTCAACACTCTTTACAAATGGAAAAGATGTAGGTTTCTTAAGAGAATATGGACATAACAGCAATAAAAACACTCATGGGGGCATATTTATCAATGTGCGAGCGGACATGATCCGAAGTAGCGTATCATGTCCGCTGCACATAGCTGCACATCAATAAATGCTGACAGCATACACTGTCGGCATTTATCATTGCGCCAGCAGTTCTTGTGCAATACCGCCCCCCGCAGATTCGCGGCCACTCTGCTGCTAGCAGGGGGTGTCAATCAACCCGATCGTATTTGATTGGGTTGATTTCTGTCCACAGCCTCAGAGCAGGCGGACAAGTTATGGAGCAGCGGTCTTTAGAAACAAGGGGCCTCAAGCTCCATACGGAGCTTTATAAATATGCCACATGGTATTAGTTGACATGGTGCTGCCATCTGATACATTTCAGATAATACTGTAGTTATAGATAATGGTACTGCTCCATGTCTGGTCTTAAAAGCACATATATGCTCATCTTATTTGTCAGTCTAAACAATGTTCCACACAATAGCTCAGCCTATATTAACTGCAGTTATTATGCAATGTATTATTAGCTTCGTTTGGTTAAAATATAAAAAATATAAAACATATCCTTAAAATATTTAGGGGTAGATTACAAGTGGAGCACTAAATTATCGTGCTCCCGCAAACGGGCAAATTTGATTGTTTCCGGGAGCAAGATATTTAACCAGCCATTACAAGTGGCTGGTCATTGCTACCGCCAGCTTATAAAATTAACCAGAGATCTGCTCCAAATGGCCCCAAAATATAGTCTAGTGTAGTTAATTAAAAAAAGATGGCAGCACTAGGCAATATTTTGGGGTTAAAGTTGTCGGGAGTGGGGTGTTAGAATAAAAAGGCACTGAACTGTGGCTTTACATTGTGGGCCTATGGGAACTATGTGTTCCCAGTAAATATATATGAATATGCTTATATACATATATATTTATATTTGCTGCCATTGCTGCGCGACTTACCCCCTTCGCTGGCACTGGTGAGTTCAATGCCTCCTATATCTATTATAGGAAATAAGTCTAGCTCACATTCAATTTGTGTATGTAATAACTGGCAAACTAATTGCTCCTTTGGGATTACCAAGTGCTTTTGTGCATAGATAAATATAATTTATTGTTTGCACACAGGACATTAGGGACATAAGGGACATTAAAGTATTTTTATAGGCATCAGAAATGAATCAATTTACTGTAAAATATATGTATACTAAATATTTTTTTAAAAAACTGAACCTGACATTTTTTTTTCCAGTAAATGATTTTTCGTTCCAGATTACACCCTTTGAAAACTTCCTGAAGTGTTGTTGTCTTTTCTCCTTATCCAAGAATCAGCTATAAATGCAGAACTCTTTTACACAGTAGCTTCACCAAGAAACTCTGATGATATCTAATACCAATTTTATGATGATCACACTTTTTGGAGCCCTAATCCAGTGAATCAGTTAGGTAAGGTGGCGGCCTGAGACCATCTTCCTATCCCCCCCTCGGTGCGCCGGGTAAAGCAGGTCCATCTAACTGCTGCTTCTAGGTGGTGAGATCTACTTAAACATGGATGAGACATCGCAAGGAATAATTCAAGTTCTCCTGACTGCTCTAGTCCAACAAATAGACAACAGCTTTGCACAACTTATATTCCTAGCAACAACCAGCCCTACAGAGAGAGTCGACATATAGTGATGTAGCAAACATAAAAATTTGGGTTTGCGAACGCGAACTTCCGCAAATGTTCGCGAACGGGAGAACCGGGCAAACCGCCATAGACTTCAATAGGCAGGCAAATTTTAAAACCCACAGGGACTCTTTCTGGCCACAATAGTGATGGAAAAGTTGTTTCAAGGGGACTAACACCTGGACTGTGGCATGCCGGAGGGGAATCCATGGCAAAACTCCCATGGAAAATTACATAGTTGATGCAGAGTCTGGTTTTAATCCATAAAGGGCATAAATCACCTAACATTATAAAATATGAGGAAAAAATGGAAAAAAAAACACACTTTTTCTAACTTTGACCCCCAAAATCTGTTACACATCTACAACCACCAAAAAACAACCATGCTAAATAGTTTCAAAATTTTGTCCTGAGTTTAGAAATACCCAATGTTAACATGTTCTTTGCTTTTTTTGGGAATTTATAGGGAAATAAATACAAGAAGCACTTTGCTATTTCAAAACCACTTTTTTTCAAAATGAGCACTAGTTACATTGGAAGTAACCCTGATATCTGTCAGGAGTACCTGAATATCCCTTGACATGTATATATTTTTTTTTAGAAAACATCCCAAAGTATTGATCTAGGCCCATTTTGGTATATTTCATGTCACCATTTCACCGCCAAATGCGATCAAATAAAAAAAAAAATTGTTCACTTTTTTACAAACTAGGGCCTAGATTTAGAGTTTGGCGGTAGCCTTGAAAACCAGCGTTAGAGGCTCCTAACGCTGGTTTTAGGCTACCGCCGGTATTTGGAGTCATTCAAAAAAGGGTCTAACGCTCACTTTTCAGCCGCGACTTTTCCATACCGCAGATCCCCTTACGTAAATTGCGTATCCTATCTTTTCAATGGGATCTTTCTAACTCTGGTATTTAGAGTCGTGGCTGAAGTGAGCGTTAGAAATCTAACGACAAAACTCCAGCCGCAGAAAAAAGTCAGGAGTTAAGAGCTTTTTGGGCTAACGCCGGTTCATAAAGCTCTTAACTACTGTACTCTAAAGTACACTAACACCCATAAACTACTTATGTACCCCTAAACCGAGGTCCCCCCACATCGCCGCCACTCGATTACATTTTTTTAACCCCTAATTTGCCGACCGCCACCTACGTTATACTTATGTACCCCTAATCTGCTGCCCCTAACACCGCCGACCCCTGTATTATATTTATTAACCCCTAATCTGCCCCCCACAACGTCGCCGCCAACTACCTACAATAATTAACCCCTAATCTGCCGACCACAAAGCGCCGCTACTTAAATTATCCTTATGTACCCCTAATCTGCTGCCCCTAACACCGCCGACCCCTATATTATATTTATTAACCCCTAATCTGCCCCCCTCAACGTCGCCTCCACCTGCCTACACTTATTAACCCCTAATCTGCCAAGCGGACCGCACCGCTACTATACTAAAGTTATTAACCCCTAATCCGCCTCACTAACCCTATAATAAATAGTATTAACCCCTAATCTGCCCTCCCTAACATCGCCGACACCTAACTTCAATTATTAACCCCTAATCTGCCGACCGGAGCTCACAGCTATTCTAATAAATGTATTAACCCCTAAAGCTAAGTCTAACCCTAACACTAACACCCCCCTAAATTAAATATAATTTTAATCTAACGAAATTAATTAACTCATTAAATAAATTATTCCTATTTAAAGCTAAATACTTACCTGTAAAATAAATCCTAATATAGCTACAATATAAATTATAATTACATTGTAGCTATTTTAGGATTAATATTTATTTTACAGGCAACTTTGTAATTATTTTAACCAGGTACAATAGCTATTAAATAGTTAAGAACTATTTAATAGTTACCTAGTAAAAATAATAACAAAATTACCTGTAAAATAAATCCTAACCTAAGTTATAATTAAACCTAACACTACACTATCATTAAATTAATTAAATACAATATCTACAATTATCTACAATTAAACCTAACACTACACTATCAATACATTAATTAAATACAATATCTACAAATAACTACAATGAAATAAACTAACTAAAGTACAAAAAATAAAAAAGAACTGTTACAAAAATAAAAAAATATTTACAAACATAAGAAAAATCTTACAACAATTTTAAACTAATTACACCTACTCTAAGCCCCCTAATAAAATAACAAAGCCCCCCAAAATAAAAAAATGCCCTACCCTATTCTAAATAACTAAAGTTCAAAGCTCTTTTACCTTACCAGCCCTGAACAGGGCCCTTTGCGGGGCATGCCCCAAGAAGTTCAGCTCTTTTGCCTGTAAAAAAAAACATACAATACCCCCCCCCAACATTACAACCGACCACCCACATACCCCTAATCTAACCCAAACCCCCCTTAAATAAACCTAACACTAAGCCCCTGAAGATGTTCCTACCTTATCTTCACCATACCAGGTTCACCGATCGGTCCAGAAGAGCTCCTCCGATGTCCTGATCCAAGCCCAAGCGGGGGGCTGAAGATGTCCATGATCCGGTAGAAGTCTTCATCCAAGTGGGGCAGAAGAGGTCTTCCATCCGATTGAAGTCTTCATCCAAGCGGCATCTTCTATCGTCATCCATCAGGAGCGGAGCGGCAGCATCCTGAAGACCTCCGACGCGGAACATCCATCCTGGCCGACGACTGAACGACGAATGACGGTTCCTTTAAATGACGTCATCCAAGATGGCGTCCCTCGAATTCCGATTGGCTGATAGGATTCTATCAGCCAATCGGAATTAAGGTAGGAATATTCTGATTGGCTGATGGAATCAGCCAATCAGAATCAAGTTCAATCCGATTGGCTGATCCAATCAGCCAATCAGATTGAGCTCGCATTCTATTGGCTGATCGGAACAGCCAATAGAATGCAAGCTCAATCTGATTGGCTGATTGGATTGTAGCTATATTAGGATTTATTTTACAGGTAAGTATTTAGCTTTAAATAGGAATAATTTATTTAATAAGAGTTAATTAATTTCGTTAGATTAAAATTATATTTAACTTAGGGGGGTGTTAGTGTTAGGGTTAGACTTACCTTTAGGGGTTAATACATTTATTAGAATAGCGGTGAGCTCCGGTCGGCAGATTAGGGGTTAATAATTGAAGTTAGGTGTCGGCGATGTTAGGGAGGGCAGATTAGGGGTTAATACTATTTATTATAGGGTTAGTGAGGCGGATTAGGGGTTAATAACTTTATTATAGTAGCGGTGCGGTCCGCTCGGCAGATTAGGGGTTAATAAGTGTAGGCAGGTGGGGGCGACGTTGTGGGCGGCAGATTAGGGGTTAATAAATATAATATAGGGGTCGGCGGTGTTAGGGACAGCAGATTAGGGGTACATAGCTATAATGTAGGTTGCGGCGGTTTACAGAGCGGCAGATTAGGGGTTAATAATAATATGCAGGGGTCAGCGATAGCGGGGGTGGCAGATTAGAGGTTAATAAGTGTAAGGTTAGGGGTGTTTAGACTCAGGGTACATGTTAGGGTGTTAGGTGCAGACGTAGGAAGTGTTTCCCCATAGCAAACAATGGGGCTGCGTTAGGAGCTGAACGCGGCTTTTTTGCAGGTGTTAGGTTTTTTTTCAGCTCAAACAGCCCCATTGTTTATTTTAGAGGTGCGGCCAGAAAAAAGCCAGCGTTAGCTACGCGGGTCATTACCGACAAAACTCTAAATCTAGCCGTAGGTTTCTCACAGAAATTATTTACAAACAACTTATGCAATTATGGCATAAATGGTTGTAAATGCTTCTCTGGGATCCCCTTTGTTCAGAAATAGCAGACTTATATGGCTTTGGCGTTGCTTTTTGGTAATTAGATAGCTGCTAAATGCCACTGCGCACCACACGTGTTTTATGCCCAGCAGTGAAGGGGTTAATTAGGGAGCATGTAGGGAGCTTGTAGAGTTAATTTTAGCTTAAGTGTAGTGTAGTAGACAACCCAAAGTATTGATCTAGGCCCATTTTGGTATATTTCATGCCACCATTTCACCGCCAAATGCGATCAAATAAAAAAAATTGTTCACTTTTCACAAACTTTAGGTTTCTCACAGAAATTATTTACAAACAACTTATGCAATTATGGCATATATGCTTGTAAATGCTTCTCTGGGATCCCCTTTGTTATTTAATGCCACCATTTCACTGCCAAATGCGATCAAATTTTAAAAAAAATATTTTTTTTCTCGCAATTTTAGGTTTCTCACTGAAATTATTTACAAACAGCTTGTGCAATTATGGCACAAATGGTTGTAAATGCTTCTCTGGGATCCCCTTTGTTCAGAAATAGCAGACATATATGACTTTGGCGTTGCTTTCTGGTAATTAGAAGGCCACTAAATGCTGCTGCGCATCACACGTGTATTATGGCTAGCAGTGAAGGGGTTAATTAGGTAGTTTGTAGGGAGCTTGCAGGGTTAATTTTAGATTTAGTGTAGAGATCAGCCTCCCACCTGACACATCAGACCCCCAGCTCCCTTCCCTCCCCCACCCCACAATTGACCCCGCCATCTTAAGTACTCGCAGAAAGTCTGCCAGTACTAAAATAAAAGGTTTTTAATTTTTTTTTATTTTTTTTAGCATATTTACATATGCTGTGGTGTAGCATCCCCCCTTAGCCCCCAACCTCCCTGATCCCCCCCAAAACAGCTCTCTAACCCTCCCCATCTGCCTTATAGGCGGCCATCTTGGGTACTGGCAGCTGTCTGCTATTATTTCACAGTCAAAAAAGTGTTCTTTTTTTTAAATGTACACTACTGTTACACCAGATATGAGTGGTGGCACTGGGCAAGTGGGCACAGTATACGCTGAGAACCTGACACACACGCTGGCAGGCAGGCAACTGCAATTAGAATACACAGAAAAAAAAAAAAAGCCGACTGATGTTCTAGCCCTAAAAAAAGCTTTTTGGGGTGCTGTCCTTACAGCAGAGATCAGATGAGTCCTTCAGGACTGTAGTGGACACTGAATACACTAGCCTAGCTATCGATTTCCCTATTAAATCAGCAGCAGCTACACTGTCCCTCCTCTCACTCTCTCAAGGATGCAGCTTCCGAATGAATCTAAAATGGATGCTGTCCAGGAGGTGGGAGGGTCTGGGAGGGAGGGTCTGCCGCTGATTGGCAGGAATGTGTCTGCTGACTGTGAGGTACAGGGTCAAAGTTTACTCAATGATGATGAATAGGGGGCGGATAGAACATCGCATATGTTTGCCCGCCGCGGCGAACGCGAACAAGCTATGTTCACCGGGAACTATTCGCCGGCATCACTATCGACATAGAAT
The DNA here is from genome assembly GCF_027579735.1 of Bombina bombina. Taxonomy (NCBI): domain Eukaryota; kingdom Metazoa; phylum Chordata; class Amphibia; order Anura; family Bombinatoridae; genus Bombina; species Bombina bombina. Next base: position 1,312,103,833 of record NC_069500.1, read on the forward strand.
CTAAGATGGTGGATGCGGCAGAACACGCTGAACAATACAGCTACTCACAGCCCATCTCCCATACAACAGAGAGTAATCAGAGCACCATAACAGCACAAGAGCACATACCCATGACATTGCGGGAAGCTGAACAATGCAACCAGGTCCACGAGACTTTCAATGTGACTGTAAAGGTCACCTCCCCAAGACCTGAGAGAGCACTTGAGAAAAACCAGCTACCTTTGGGTAATTGTTGGTCTCATATTTCAGGCTGTGCAAGTGAACCAGTAACAGTAACATAATATATTTTCAGTGTGAGAGCGATAGTTGATACTTTTATCCTCTATGCAGATATTAAACAATAAATCAAGAGAGAAACAAAACAATATCTTGAGACTCTTCTAGATACTCTGAACACAAAAATAATTCTGAGATTGTGTAATTATTAACCCCTGCTGGTGTATTCCTAACTATAGCGGACACATAGCTCTAACATCCAATACTGGCAATTGGGCTGTTAACTGGTGGTAACGAGTTATATAACAGATCACTGATTATCTTTTATATATAATGTTATAATTTGTGTAACAGTTGCGCAAAATATTATTATAACAATTCAGTGTATCTTATTACTAGAACTACATTTGTAGCATTTATTAAGCACAATTGAGGAGACCGATATTTATAGATATTCCAAGCTTTAATAAAAACCATATGAAAGTCTTTCAACAATTGTTATTATAAGAACAATTTGCATCAGTGGTGCTACTATAACTTATAAGTATGGGAACTGATGGTACTACAGTTCTAGAATAATCTTATAACCTAATAAGCACTAATACTCACTGTGCAAATATTTATTTTGAACTTTAAATAATATGCAATAGTTTATAAACAGGTGAACACATTAATGTTGTTGACATAGTAATATCTATATTAATACCATTTGGAATTAAGACAATAATAGTGTCCACTATTGGGAACCTATTAGCCAGACTAGGAGCACCCACCCATATTAAATCAGTTATCCAACTGTATCAATTACCTGCTGACATTTTAGTTTTAATCACACCCATTTTTTAAAAATACGTTCTAATAAAGATATAGTTTTAACTTGTTTGTTCTTTAGTTCCTCAACATAAATTTACTCCAGAGTCTTTATGAGTGCTTTTTTAGTATCCTTTTTGTTCAATGTCCTTTATTGAATATAAGTTAAATGTAGCTTATGATACTTAGCACCACACCACAATTATATGTTGTACCTTAAGGCCAACTTGACTTAGTTTTGGATGGTGAAGAGACTCTCATTATTTATATTAAGTGGTGCCATCATACTCTCTTTTTTCAAGGGCTATTAGATATACCCATGCAGGACTTATTTGCTTGGTTCACACCACCTATATCAAATCCATTAACCCGCTAATGTAAAGTTTTTGACGTGAGATATTAAATTTCGCAAACGGATGTATTCACATGATACTATTTTATTCACTAATTTGTAATACCGTCTGTATCATTGGACTTCCTCTTTGCATGTTCTCAGTTTTTCCTGGGTACAAGAGTGGCCCTCTCACGAGTAAGAGGAATACTTAAAGTTAAAAAGAGGTTCCAACTTCCAAGGTTAAGTCAAGTGGAAATATAACTGTATGCAGACACTATTTAGATATGAATATATTCACATACTTTAGTGTCGGTATAATATAATGGCTAATATGTTATAAACTAAACTATTTCTGTAACCTATGTTTTTGATGTTATATCCTATTACAACATCAATAAAAGACTTATAAAAAAAAAAGTAAATGTGATTGCGTGAGCGAAATTGTGATTTATACTAGAATTATTACCGCGACCTCAGAGCTCTGGTTAACTGCTTTGTGAAACTAAAAAGTTGTACAAAACACATCAAAATTACATTACAAATTACAAATAAACTTATAGTAACACCATCTAATAAAAATTCTAAAAAAATATTGCACAAAATTTAAGAAGGGCTTAAACATATGAGGTCTCAGGCAAAGGGATTTAACATAGACATACATACTGTACATATATATATACGTATATATATATATATATATATATATATATATATATGTGTGTGTGTGTGTGTACATATGTATTTATGTTTTTATATGTGTGTATATATGTATTTACAGTCATATATACGCATATAAACACCAGTGGCGGCTGGTGAATTTTGAAGATGGTGGGGCACTAGACCCCACCCCTTTAAATAAAGCTACACCCACCAGATGGCTCTGCCTATATTGTTGCCATTATTTATTTTTTGGAATTATATATGGGAGGATGGCCGGCCTCCAAGGCAAACGTGCACTTTAAAGGCAAAATTGCAAAAAGTGATACTCCTTGAGAGAGAAAAAGGAAAAAGTGCTGGACTGTCTGCTATATTTGTTATATATATACACGCATACATACAAAGATATATATATGTATATATATATATATATATATATTATTATCATGTGCAAACACTATCTTTGCACATAGTGATCTTGAACACAAAATCAACTCCCAATCCACTAATCTTTATACACATTTTTGTGTATAAAAAAAAACAAACACAACAGGAGCCTCTCATACATGATTACTAGCATAGTCCTGACTCCTGATTACAAATGCTACTTACAGTTTATCTGCAGATACCTCCTGCATTATAGTCTGACTGCAGCCACAGTCGGTTGTGCTAAATGCTGCAGATCATTATGACAGGCAGTATTATTCAGCAATCTCACAGTGAACAGAGCGTTTATTTTGCTTGCTTGCATACCAGGAATACCAGTAAAAGTTGGATTGGTATTCCCAACAACAACAGAAGCTCCGTCCACTGTTCTGAGTATGCTAAACACTGCCTGTCATAATGAGCATTTGCAAATTTTAACCCCTGGGAAAGGTCCTGATAACCCAGCCGTAATGGCTCCTGCTGCAGCTCTCTCCCACACCGTTACTCTGCAGGCTATGAAGAAGGGGGAGAGTTTTTAGTATGACATATAGTTTACAAAACAAATAACTGTTTTAACCCTGTAATAAAGTGAGCTCTAATAACGCAGTAATGTACTACAGGGACCTTGCTAAACACGGACATCTGCCAATCAAGAGGGTGCTCAAGACTCTTATGATTTGCATTATGTAATGTAATGCTTTTTTAAAATTGACTATGCAGCATTTAGCAGCGTCAGCCCAGCACATAGATTAAGGTTATACATCAAAGAACAGGAACTTGAAATACACCCAATTGTGGTTGCCATTGCACTGTGCAGTGAGGTCTCAGACGGTAGACCGCATCCATGACTCACTAATTGTTATCAACTGAGGCAGTGGCACCTGTGCAAAAGTAGCCTGACATGCCTTCCTTACTCCCACTCCAAATATAACTAGTGCGTGCTAGTTAGCACTCTCTCCTCTAGACCACCAGGCAGTGCAGCACCATTGCAAAAATTAAATAAATAAAATCGCCATTTGAGGTTAAAAAAGAGAGATCTCTGCAGATCTACCGTGACCCCTCTGCATGTCATCATTACAAGAGTTACAGTCTGGTCAGCGCTGCGGAATCTGTTTTGGCACTCTACAAATACCTGATAATAATAATGAGGCGCTGGTGTTAAAACACAGTGGATAGCCTGTGATGGTGGTGGGAAGCAGCGGGTTAGACAGAGGGGGTTAGGGGAGACAGACTGAGTACAGGCACTGCTTGTGCCACTAGCACCAGCCCTAGGCCCTGAAGATAATATGCGCACTGCACACACAGTCCACACACCATTGGTAGTCTGTCTAAGGCAAGTGAGTGTCTGCAATTAGACAAACTAATGTGTGTGCAGTGCACACAATCGGCTAGATTTAGAGTTTTGTCGGTAAAGACTCGCGTAGCTAACGCAGCTTTTTTTCCTACCGCTGCTTCCAAACAACCATGGTATTTAGAGTTGTCTGAAGGGCTGCGTTAGGCTCCAAAAAGGGAGCGTTGAGCCGAATTTACCACCACTTCAACCCTCAATACCAGCGTTGCTTACGGTAGCGGTAAGCTGGCAAAACGTGCTCGTGCATGATTCCCCCATAGGAAACAATGGTGCAATTTGGGCTGAAAAAAAAACTAACACCTGCAAAAAAGCAGCGTTCAGCTCCTAACGCAGCCCCATTGTTTCCTATGGGGAAACACTTTCTAAGTCTGCACCTAACACCCTAACATGAACCCCGAGTCTAAACACCCCTAATCTTAAACTTATTAACCCCTAATCTGCCGACCCCGCTATCGCTGACACCTGCATTACACAATTAGCCCCTAATCTGCCGCTCCGGACACCGCCGCCACCTACATTATCCCTATGAACCCCTAATCTGCTGCCCCCAACATCGCCGACACCTACATAATATTTATTAACCCCTAATCTGCCCCCCCAACGTCGCCGCCACCTAACTTCAAGTATTAACCCCTAATCTGCCGACCGGACCTCGCCGCTACTATAATAAATGTATTAACCCCTAAAGCTAAGTCTAACCCTAACCCTAACACCACCCTAAATTAAATATAATTTTAATCTAACTAAATAAATTAACTCTTATTAACTAAAGTATTCCTATTTAAAACTAAATACTTACCTGTAAAATAAACCCTAATATAGCTACAATATAACAAATAATTATATTGTAGCTATTTTAGGATTTATATTTATTTTACAGGCAACTTTGTATTTATTTTAACCAGGTACAATAGCTATTAAATAGTTATTAACTATTTAATAGCTACCTAGTTAAAATAATTACAAAATTACCTGTAAAATAAATCCTAACCTAAGTTGCAATTAAACCTAATACTACACTATCATTAAATAAATTAAATAAATTAGCTACCAATACCTACAATTAAATACAATTAAATAAACTAAACTAAATTACAAAAACAAACAAACACTAAATTACAGAAAATAAAAAAATATTACAAGAATTTTAAACTAATTACACCTAATCTAAAGCCCCCTAATAAAAAAAATAAAAATAAAAAATAATAAAAGTCCCTACCCTATTCTACATTACAAAGTAATCAGCTCTTTTACCAGCCCTTAAAAGGGCTTTTTGCAGGGCATGCCCCAAAGTATTCAGCTCTTTTGCCTGTAAAAAAAAATTCAACCCCCCCAACATTAAAACCCACCACCCACATACCCCTACTCTAACACACCCAAACCCCCCTTAAATAAACCTAACACTACCCCCCTGAAGATCTCCTTACCTTGAGTCATCTTCACCCAGCCGGGCCGAAGTCTTCATCCGATGGGGCAGAAGAGGACATCCAGACCGGCAGAAGTCTTCATCCTATCCGGGCATTCTATTGGCTGTTCCGATCAGCCAATAGAATGCAAGCTCAATCTGATTGGCTGATTGGATCAGCCAATCGGATTGAACTTGAATCTGATTGGCTGATTGAATCAGCCAATCAGATTTTTCCTACCTTAATTCCGATTGGCTGATAGAATCCTATCAGCCAATCGGAATTCAAGGGACGCCATCTTGAATGACGTCATTTAAAGGAACCTTCATTCGGCGAGTAGGCGTCGGTTGAAGAGGATGGATCCTCATCGGCTGGGAAGAAGATGGCTCTGCTCCGCATGGATGAAGATAGAAGATGCCGCTTGGATGAAGATGTCTGCCGGTCTAGATGTCCTCTTCTGCCCGGATAGGATGAAGACTTCTGCCGGTCTGGATGTCCTTTTCTGCCCCATCGGATGAAGACTTCGGCCCGGCTGGTTGAAGACAACTCAAGGTATGGAGATCTTCAGGGGGGTAGTGTTAGGTTTATTTAAGGGGGGTTTGGGTGGGTTAGAGTAGGGGTATGTGGGTGGTGGGTTTTACTGTTGGGGGGGTTGTATTTTTTTTTACAGGCAAAAGAGCTGATTACTTTGGGGCATGCCCCGCAAAAAGCCCTTTTAAGGGCTGGTAAAAGAGCTGATTACTTTGTAATGTAGAATAGGGTAGGGACTTTTATTATTTTGGGTTTTTTTTATTAGGGGGCTTAGATTAGGTGTAATTAGTTTAAAATTCTTGCAATATTTTTTTATTTTCTGTAATTTAGTGGGTTTTTTTTTTGTAATTTAGTTTAGTTTATTTAATTGTATTTAATTGTAGGTATTGGTAGCTAATTTATTTAATTTATTTAATGATAATGTAGTGTTAGGTTTAATTGCAACTTAGGTTAGGATTTATTTTACAGGTAATTTTGTAATTATTTTAACTAGGTAGCTATTAAATAGTTAATAACTATTTAATAGCTATTGTACCTAGTTAAAATAAATACAAAGTTGCCTGTAAAATAAATATAAATCCTAAAATAGCTACAATATAATTATTCGTTATATTGTAGCTATATTAGGGTTTATTTTACAGGTAAGTATTTAGTTTTAAATAGGAATACTTTAGTTAATAAGAGTTAATTTATTTTGTTAGATTAAAATTATATTTAATTTAGGGGGGTGTTAGGGTTAGACTTATCTTTAGGGGTTAATACATTTATTATAGTAGCGGCGAGGTCCGGTCGGCAGATTAGGGGTTAATACTTGAAGTTAGGTGGCGGCGACGTTGGGGGGGGGCAGATTAGGGGTTAATAAATATTATGTAGGTGTCGGCGATGTTAGGGGCAGCAGATTAGGGGTTCATAGGGATAATGTAGGTGGCGGCGATGTGCGGTCGGCAGATTAGGGGTTAAAAATATTTATTATAGTGGCGGCAATGTGGGGGAACCTCGGTTTAGGGGTACATAGGTAATTTATGGGTGTTAGTGTACTTTAGAGCACTGTAGTTAAGAGCATTATATACCGGCGTTAGCCCATAAAGCTCTTAACTACAGCCTTTCCATGGGCGTTAGGAGTCTTGTCGGTAGAGGTGTAACGCTCACTTCAGCCAAGACTCTAAATACCGGCGTTAGGAAGATCCCATTGAAAAGATAGGATACGCAATTGGCGTAAGGGGATCTGCGGTATGGAAAAGTCACGGCTTGAAAGTGAGCGGTACACCTTTACCTGGTCGACTCTAAATACCAGCGGGCGGCCAAAAGCAGCGTTAGGACCCCTTAACGCTGCTTTTGACGGCTAACGCAGAACTCTAAATCTAGGCAATTATTTGCAGGGCCTAGGGCTGGTGCTAGAGCTTTTTCAACTGCAGTCCAGACTGTGAACTTGAAGTCATTGCTAACTAGTTGTGTGCAGGAGAACTGAGAGCTAGAAGTGCTCTGGAATGTGCAGGGGTCTCTGCCTGGGACATAAAAAAATATATAACATAGAACTGAGCATAACAGGGATCCAGCACTGAATGAGGAGTCCCGTACTTACCGATCTCCACTGTGCTGTCCTTGCCCACTTGATAGCAGGAATCTGCAGTCTCTTCTTCCTCACTTCACAATCCCGTGCTTCTCTTTGCCTTTTAAACATGAGTGACGTCCTCTGGTGTAAACCCGCCCCCCATGCAGTATTAGCCAATGGGAGTTTATGATTCCTTTTTTTTTTTTTTTTTTAAATGGACATCTATGTTTAAACGTCCGTATAGAAATAAAATTGATTAACTAATTTACATATCAAGGGGGTACACTGCACATGTGTAAAAGTGCTATAAAACAGGGCACATTTCAAAATCGCCCCACCTTTAGTTATTAATACTATAAGCCTCTTATTTTGTATTATTATCTTAAAATGGGGATATTTTTTTAACCACCCCCCAAAAAAAAATGTTGTTACTCAACTATGCCACCAGCCACCAATTTTGCAATGTAATATATATATATATATATGTTTTTTTTTGTTTTTTTTAAATGGGGGGGCACTGCCCACGCTACCCCAATGGAGGAGCCTCCACTGATAAACACATACATAAATATAAATACATATATAGACATACAGTACTGTGCACAAGTCTTAGGCCACCATTAGATTTGTTGTTTTAGTACAGTTTTAATGACCATCCATATTTATTTTTCAGCCTCTTTATTAAGATACAAACAGAAAATATAGGAAGTATGTAAATAAAGTATGAAAAAAAAATTCAGAACAAAGGCAAAAGTCAGTATTTAGTGTGACCTCCCTTGGCACTAAGCACATCATGAACTCTTTAGGGGTGACTGTCCTGAAGTTTTCTGACGTAATCTTCTGAAATTTTATACCAGACTTCTTTCAGCACTTCCCAGAGTTCTTCTTTAGATGTACTTTGTCTTTTATTTTTTTTCTCTGTCCAGGTGATCCCATACTGCCTCTATAATTTTCAGGTCTGGATTCTGTGGAGGCCAGTCCATGACTGTCAGTGTTTTATCAGCTGTTTTTATCTCCAAATATGATTTCACTGCATTAGCAATGTGCTTGGGATCGCTATCATGTTGAAAAGTAAAGCTATTCCCAATAAGGCACTTTCCGTATAGTATGGCATGATGAATTAAAACCTGTCCTGTACTTTTCAGCATTCATGATCCCATCAATTCGGACAATATCACCAATACCACTGGCAGAAATGCAGCCCAAAACCAGGACAGACCCTCCACCATGTTTCACTGAAGGCCACAAGCACTCATTATTCCATCTCTCTTCAACTCTTCTTCTCACATATTGTCGGCGATTGGACCCAAAATTTTCAAATTTAGATTTGTCACTCCATAATTCTCATTCCCACTGATCTTTATTCCAATCTTTCATGAGCTTTAGCATATTTTAGCCTTTTCACCCTGTTCTTCTTCTGAAAAAGAGATTTCTTGGCTGCTACCCTTCCACGAAGACCATTCCTGATCAAGCTTCTTTGGACTGTAGAAGGGTCAATTTGGCTTCCCGAGGAATCTGCCAGATGCTGAGCCATGTCCTTGCTGGACGTCTTCCGTTCTCTCAAAGAAGAAATTTGAGAAACTTCTCATCAGATTTTGAAAGTTCTCTTGGCTTCCAGTCCTTCTTTTTTGTCCTTGACCTCTTCTGATTCTTCAAATTTCTTTATAACAGCTTGAATACCACATCTTGAGTATCCAGTTTGTTTGCTGATTTCCCTTTGAGAGTTACCTTGCTGATGCAAAAGTATGATTTGATGTCTGTCAAATATTATGATCTTTGGCATTTATTTTCTTATTACCAAAATAGCAAGATTACAACTAATTAAACTCATACCACACGTGTATGTAATGCTCAAGCATGTCTTGCACAAACCTAGTGTAATATACCTTTTTCACAGCAGTCATTTTGACATGAAATAGTAGGACAAATACATATATTAATTAGAGTTCCATTCCATTAAGGTTCCTGCTATTGCTCAAGTGTAAGGGGAGGTCACACTACACACTTGCCACTTTAGCCTATAGAAGCTGTTTTTCTGTTTTTTTTCTGTTTTTAATACTGCATACAAATATTATGTATTTTATAGTTGTATTCTAATAAGGAGACGAGACTGAGAAATAATTATATATGGTCATTAAACCATTGCTAAAACAACAGATCAAATGGTGGCCTAAGACTTTTGCACAGTACTGTGTATATATATATATATATATATATATATATATATATATATATTTAACACATTATCCTGTTTGTGGAGCATGGCTAAGTGCAGATATGAGATTTCCAATGTCTTGAAGAAGGCTCTTAATAGGGCCGAAACGTTGACTCTGTCTTTGATGTGATTCTTAATAAAACCTTTTGTTTTGACACAAATCCTAAGAGTGCCCTTCACTTTCTACTACAAATTGAATATCAATCCTAAGGATTGCACCCAGGTGTTTGACACATAACCAAGGTTGGAGTACTGGGACACTTGCTATTTTTTGTCTCTCTCTCTCTCTCTCTCTCTCTCTCTCTCTCTCTCTCTCTCTCTCTATATATATATATATATATATATATATATATATATATACTATATATATATATATATATATATATATATGCATTGGAGCCCTTTGAAGTTAAGTAGATGAAAACATGTAAAAGCATATTTCTGCAATATTCATTTTTAATAAAGGTTTTAACTGTGTATTTAAAGTAAATATTTGTCATTCCAATGTTCTGCACATATCAGAATATGTTCTCTATATTTATAAATAAATATTTCTACATATGTCTGTATATATCTATACCCATATATAATAATGTATATAGATAGATAGATAGATAGATAGATAGAGATATAGGTATATATATATATTGTAACAAGAAACTATCATATATATATATATTTAAATATGTATTTATGAATACATAGAACATATTCTGCTATGTGCAGAACATTGGAATATGAAATATTCATATTTTCATGTTGTTTTAGTGCAAATGAGAATCTGTGATTTGGTTTGCGCGAGAGTGGGGTGTTAGTTTTTTTTCCTCTTTGTTTTCTCATCTGACTTCTATGGGGGAATACGCGAACGTGCATGCAATATTCTAACTTTGGAATTTTCCTTTACAGTTTACTTTCAGCTTGTAATATTAGCTCAACCCGACGAGCGTGAAAATCTTACTTCTAGTGCAATTAATGCTCAAGTGTGAGCATTAATTAGCGCACCACTTGTAATCTAGCCCTATATCTTTTATTGGGAATATAATGCTGAGTTTAACATCTATTTAAATTCCTTAAAACTGGATATAAAATCTCTGGTTACACACCATTTAAAATTAAACCAAAAACATTTTACACACATTACACACATTTTTTCTTAAAGGGACAGTAGAGTAAAAAAGGAAATGTTCATGTTTGAGATAGCGCCTACATTTTTAAACAACTCTTTTAGTTCTGTTATCAAATGTGCATCTTCCTCTTGGTATCCTTTGTTAAAGAGTAAACCTGCATAGGCTCGGGAGTGTGCACGTGTGTTAACCCCTCTAGGGCAGCACTGTTTGCAAAAATGTTTGCTGCCATAGAATGCTAAGAACAAATAAACTCTTCAAGTAAACAAAGCAAAGTTGATGAAGGAAGTAAATTGTAAAGCTGAATAACCTACGGTCTATGTAAATTACACTTAGGGGGTGTTAGGGTTAGACTTAGGTTTAGGGGGTAATATATTTAATGTAGGTGGCGGCGGTGTAGGGGGATCAGATTAGGGGTTAATATATTTAATGTAGGTGGTGGCGGTGTAGGGGGATCAGATTAGGGGTTAATATATTTAATGTAGGTGGCAGAGGTGTAGGGGGATCAGATTAGGGGTTAATATATTTAATGTAGGTGGCGGCGGTGTAGGGGGGTCAGATTTGAGGGTAATACATTTAATGTAGGTGGCGGCGGTGTAGGGGGGTCAGATTAGGGGGTAATACATTTAATGTAGGTGGCGGTGGTGTAGGGGGGTCAGATTAGGGGGTAATACATTTAATGTAGGTGGCGGCAGGGTCAGGGAGCGGCAGTTTAGGGGTTAATACATATAATGTAGGTGGCGGCAGGGTCCAAGAGCGGCGGTTTAGGGGTTAATACATTTATTATTAGGAGTGAGAGGGGGGGATTGCGGATATAGGGGTATACGTGTCGGGATGATGTTTGGGAGGCGTGTTAGACAGTTACGGGAGATTTAATACTTTAGTTAGTTTTTGTAGGCGACTTTAATACTTTAGTTAGTTTTTGTAGGCGACGGCAGTTTCTAAAGTGCCGTAAGTCACTGGCGACTCCAGAAATTTGTACTTACGCTTATTTCTGGACATCGCAAGTTTTCCCGACTTACGGCACTTTAGCAACTGCCGGCGGGGTATATTGGATACCCCGATGTGCCGTATATACAGGGAGTGCAGAATTATTAGGCAAATTAGTATTTTGACCACATCATCCTCTTTATGCATGTTGTCTTACTCCAAGCTGTATAGGCTCGAAAGCCTACTACCAATTAAGCATATTAGGTGATGTGCATCTCTGTAATGAGAAGGGGTGTGGTCTAATGACATCAACACCCTATATCAGGTGTGCATAATTATTAGGCAACTTCCTTTCCTTTGGCAAAATGGGTCAAAAGAAGGACTTGACAGGCTCAGAAAAGTCAAAAATAGTTAGATATCTTGCAGAGGGATGCAGCACTCTTAAAATTGCAAAGCTTCTGAAGCGTGATCATAGAACAATCAAGCGTTTCATTCAAAATAGTCAACAGGGTCGCAAGAAGCTTGTGGAAAAACCAAGGCGCAAAATAACTGCCCATGAACTGAGAAAAGTCAAGCGTGCAGCTGCCAAGATGCCACTTGCCACCAGTTTGGCCATATTTCAGAGCTGCAACATCACTGGAGTGCCCAAAAGCACAAGGTGTGCAATACTCAGAGACATGGCCAAGGTAAGAAAGGCTGAAAGATGACCACCACTGAACAAGACACACAAGCTGAAACGTCAAGACTGGGCCAAGAAATAGCTCAAGACTGATTTTTCTAAGGTTTTATGGACTGATGAAATGAGAGTGAGTCTTGATGGGCCAGATGGATGGGCCCGTGGCTGGATTGGTAAAGGGCAGAGAGCTCCAGTCCGACTCAGACGCCAGCAAGGTGGAGGTGGAGTACTGGTTTGGGCTGGTATCATCAAAGATGAGCTTGTGGGGCCTTTTCGGGTTGAGGATGGAGTCAAGCTCAACTCCCAGTCCTACTGCCAGTTTCTGGAAGACACCTTCTTCAAGCAGTGGTACAGGAAGAAGTCTGCATCCTTCAAGAAAAACATGATTTTCATGCAGGACAATGCTCCATCACACGCGTCCAAGTACTCCACAGTGTGGCTGGCAAGAAAGGGTATAAAAGAAGAAAATCTAATGACATGGCCTCCTTGTTCATCTGATCTGAACCCCATTGAGAACCTGTGGTCCATCATCAAATGTGAGATTTACAAGGAGGGAAAACAGTACACCTCTCTGAACAGTGTCTGGGAGGCTGTGGTTGCTGCTGCACGCAATGTTGATGGTGAACAGATCAAAACACTGACAGAATCCATGGATGGCAGGCTTTTGAGTGTCCTTGCATAGAAAGGTGGCTATATTGGTCACTGATTTGTTTTTGTTTTGTTTTTGAATGTCAGAAATGTATATTTGTGAATGTTGAGATGTTATATTGGTTTCACTGGTAAAAATAAATAATTGAAATGGGTATATATTTGCTTTTTGTTAAGTTGCCTAATAATTATGCACAGTAATAGTCACCTGCACACACAGATATCCCCCTAAAATAGCTAAAACTAAAAACAAACTAAAAACTACTTCCAAAAATATTCAGCTTTGATATTAATGAGTTTTTTGGGTTCATTGAGAACATGGTTGTTGTTCAATAATAAAATTAACCCTCAAAAATACAACTTGCCTAATAATTCTGCACTCCCTTTATAGGATTGCGCCCCTAGTGCTTAGTCTTCTATAAATCATTTTGTCTCCTTGCATCTTGCATTGTCTTCACTATCAGCTAGATTTGGAGTTTGGCGGCCAAGGGGGTACGTTAGCTACGCGGGCTTTTTTCTGGCCGCACTATAAAAATAACTCTGGTATTGAGAGTTCAAAAAAATGCTGCGTTAGGCTCCAAAAAAGGAGCGTAGAGCATTTTTACCGCAAATGCAACTCTCGATACCAGAGTTGCTTACGGACGCGGCCAGCCTCAAAAACGTGCTTGTGCACGATTCCCCCATAGGAAACAATGGGGCTGTTTGAGCTGAAAAAAAACCTAACACCTGCAAAAAAGCAGCGTTCAGCTCCTAACGCAGCCCCATTGTTTCCTATGGGGGCACACTTCCTACGTCTGCACCTAACACCCTAACATGTACCCCGAGTCTAAACACCCCTAACCTTACACTTATTAACCCCTAATCTGCCGCCCCCGCTATCGCTGACCCCTGCATTATATTATTAACCCCTAATCTGCCGCTCCGTAAACCGCCGCAACTTACATTATCCCTATGTACCCCAATCTGCTGCCCCTAACACCGCCGACCCCTATATTATATTTATTAACCCCTAATCTGCCCCCCTCAACGTCGCCGACACCTGCCTACACTTATTAACCCCTAATCTGCCGAGCGGACGTGAGCGCTACTATAATAAAGTTATTAACCCCTAATGCGCCTCACTAACCCTATAATAAATAGTATTAACCCCTAATCTGCCCTCCCTAACATCGCCGACACCTAACTTCAATTATTAACCCCTAATCTGCCGACCGGAGCTCACCGCTACTATAATAAATGGATTAACCCCTAAAGCTAAGTCTAACCCTAACACTAACACCCCCCTAACTTAAATATAATTTACATCTAACGAAATTAATTATCTCTTATTAAATAAATTATTCCTATTTAAAGCTAAATACTTACCTGTAAAATAAATCCTAATATAGCTACAATATAAATTATAATTACATTGTAGCTATTTTAGGATTAATATTTATTTTACAAGCAACTTTGTAATTATTTTAACCAGGTACAATAGCTATTAAATAGTTAAGAACTATTTAATAGTTACCTAGTTAAAATAATAACAAAATTACCTGTAAAATAAATCCTAACCTAAGTTACAATTAAACCTAACACTACACTATCAATAAATTAATTAAATAAAATACCTACAATTACCTACAATAAAACCTAACACTACACTATCAATAAATAAATTAAATACAATTCCTACAAATAACTACAATGAAATAAACTAACTAAAGTACAAAAAATAAAAAAGAACTAAGTTACAAAAAATAAAAAAATATTTACAAACATCAGAAAAATATTACAACAATTTTAAACTAATTACACCTACTCTAAGCCCCCTAATAAAATAACAAAGACCCCCAAAATAAAAAAATGCCCTACCCTATTCTAAATTACTAAAGTTCAAAGCTGTTTTACCTTACCAGCCCTGAACAGGGCCCTTTGCGGGGCATGCCCCAAGAAGTTCAGCTCTTTTGCCTGTAAAAAAAAACATACAATACCCCCCCCAACATTACAACCCACCACCCACATACCCCTAATCTAACCCAAACCCCCCTTAAATAAACCTAACACTAAGCCCCTGAAGATCTTCCTACCTTGTCTTCACCTCACCAGGTATCACCGATCCGTCCTGGCATCCGGTGCTGAAGAGGTCCAGAAGAGGCTCCAAAGTCTTCCTCCTATCCGGCAAGAAGAGGACATCCGGACCGGCAAACATCTTCATCCAAGCGGCATCTTCTATCTTCTTCCATCCGGTGCGGAGCGGGTCCATCTTGAAGCAGCCGACGCGGATCCATCCTCTTCTTCCGGCGTCTCCCGACGAATGACGGTTCCTTTAAGGGACGTCATCCAAGATGGCAACCCTCGAATTCCGATTGGCTGATAGGATTCTATCAGCCAATCGTAATTAAGGTAAGAATATTCTGATTGGCTGATGGAATCAGCCAATCAGAATCAAGTTCAATCCGATTGGCTGATCCAATCAGCCAATCAGTTTGAGCTCGCATTCTATTGGCTGTTCCGATCAGCCAATAGAATGCGAGCTCAATCTGATTGGCTGATTGGATCAGCCAATCGGATTGAACTTGATTCTGATTGGCTGATTCCATCAGCCAATCAGAATATTCTTACCTTAATTCCGATTGGCTGATAGAATCCTATCAGCCAATCGGATTTCGAGGGACGCCATCTTGGATGACGTCCCTTAAAGGAACCGTCATTCGTCGGGAGACGCCGGAAGAAGAGGATGGATCCGCGTCGGCTGCTTCAAGATGGACCCGCTCCGCACCGGATGGAAGAAGATAGAAGATGCCGCTTGGATGAAGATGTTTGCCGGTCCGGATGTCCTCTTCTTGCCGGATAGGAGGAAGACTTTGGAGCCTCTTCTGGACCTCTTCAGCACCGGATGCCAGGACGGATCGGTGATACCTGGTGAGGTGAAGACAAGGTAGGAAGATCTTCAGGGGCTTAGTGTTAGGTTTATTTAAGGGGGGTTTGGGTTAGATTAGGGGTATGTGGGTGGTGGGTTGTAATGTTGGGGGGGGTATTGTATGGTTTTTTTTACAGGCAAAAGAGCTGAACTTCTTGGGGCATGCCCCGCAAAGGGCCCTGTTCAGGGCTGGTAAGGTAAAACAGCTTTGAACTTTAGTAATTTAGAATAGGGTAGGGCATTTTTTTATTTTGGGGGTCTTTGTTATTTTATTAGGGGGCTTAGAGTAGGTGTAATTAGTTTAAAATTGTTGTAATATTTTTCTGATGTTTGTAAATATTTTTTTATTTTTTGTAACTTAGTTCTTTTTTATTTTTTGTACTTTAGTTAGTTTATTTCATTGTAGTTATTTGTAGGAATTGTATTTAATTTATTTATTGATAGTGTAGTGTTAGGTTTTATTGTAGGTAATTGTAGGTATTTTATTTAATTAATTTATTGATAGTGTAGTGTTAGGTTTAATTGTAACTTAGGTTAGGATTTATTTTACAGGTAATTTTGTTATTATTTTAACTAGGTAACTATTAAATAGTTCTTAACTATTTAATAGCTATTGTACCTGGTTAAAATAATTACAAAGTTGCCTGTAAAATAAATATTAATCCTAAAATAGCTACAATGTAATTATAATTTATATTGTAGATATATTAGGATTTATTTTACAGGTAAGTATTTAGCTTTAAATAGGAATAATTTATTTAATAAGAGATAATTAATTTCGTTAGATGTAAATTATATTTAAGTTAGGGGGGTGTTAGTGTTAGGGTTAGACTTAGCTTTAGGGGTTAATCCATTTATTATAGTAGCGGTGAGCTCCGGTCGGAAGATTAGGGGTTAATAATTGAGGTTAGGTGTCGGCGATGTTAGGGAGGGCAGATTAGGGGTTAATACTATTTATGATAGGGTTAGTGAGGCGGATTAGGGGTTAATACATTTATTATAGTAGCGGTGCGGTCCGCTCGGCAGATTAGGGTTTAATCAGTGTAGGCAGGTGGAGGTGACGTTGAGGGGGGCAGGTTAGGGGTTAATAAATATAATATAGGGGTCGGCGGTGTTAGGGGCAGCAGATTAGGGGTACATAGCTATAATGTAGGTGGCGGCGCTTTGCGGTCGGCAGATTAGGGGTTAATTATTGTAAGTAGCTGGCGGCGACGTTGTGGGGGGCAGGTTAGGGGTTAATAAATATAATACAGGGGTCGGTGGGGTTATGGGCAGCAGATTAGGGGTACATAAGTATAACGTAGGTGGCGGTCGGCAGATTAGGGGTTAAAAAAAAAATTTGAGTGGCGGCGATGTTGGGTGACCTCAGTTTAGGGGTACATAGGTAGTTTATGGGTGTTAGTGTACTTTAGGGTACAGTAGTTAAGAGCTTTATGAACCGGCGTTAGCTCAGAAAGCTCTTAACTCCTGCTTTTTTTCTGCGGCTGGAGTTTTGTCGTTAGAGCTCTAACGCTCACTTCAGAAACGACTCTAAATACCGGAGTTAGGAAGATCCCATTGAAAAGATAGGATACGCAATTGACGTAAGGGGATCTGCGGTATGGAAAAGTTGCGGCTGAAAAGTGAGCGTTAGACCCTATTTTCAGTGACTCCAAATACCGGCGGTAGCCTAAAACCAGCGTTAGGAGCCTCTAACGCTGGTTTTCACGGCTACCGCCAAACTTTAAATCTAGGCCTATGTTTTTATGAGGAGTTTAGTAACTACTGTGAAATAATAGTAAAAATGCAACCGGGCATGGTTGAACATTCTATTCAGTAGCTTATAAAGGAACACATTCCAATTGCATTGCTAATAAAGATTTAATATGTACCTAAAATAAAAAATAAATAAAACAATATTTAATTTATGATTCTACTCTCATGTGTGGTAAGTTAAAGGTAAACATTAGTTGGGGAGTGTCATTGTATGTTAATACATTTGTTTACATGACTCATTAATCCTGTGCTATAATAAAAGTCATCTATAAAGTAACACACCCAAATTCATTCTCTACTGCTGCTGCTTTGTGAAAAGGCTAAATCCTTTTTTTTTATACAATCAACCAACAGAAAAAAAAATTCCCATGGAAAGATAATTTTCAACATTAATGAGAAACTCTGCTTATCAAATTATTAACATGGCATGAGTTTCTATTTATTTGTATTTTTATTATTTTTGTTTCGAAATAGTATGGGCAACATAAGAAGTGATAGATTATCTTTTGCACAACCTCACACAAAGAATACTGCAAAATCTGGTATTTAATATAGATGGTTAAATATTTTAACGAAAGCATCTTAGCACGCCCTATACTTTTAAATGGATAACGTGAAGAGCACTGTTAGCGTGCTCCTTGAGCTCATATTACAACTGATTAAGGGTTCTGACTGAGCATAATCCAAAAAAGCATGGGTCAAGTCCAGCGGGAACACATGGGAATTGAGTTCCTGCACTATTTTTGCAGGAGGAACTAAGTTCCCCCTGGAAAGAGAACAGAAATGCTTTAGTAAACACTGCTGCTGTTGGTGGGAGGAGCCGGAGCACAGGCTGGTTAGAGGGATAGTGAGATCCTCTAGCAATGGGTAGTAACACTTTCTATAAATCACTAAATGCAAGCCTCAGCAGTCCTGCTGTGTGATCACTCCGCACTGTGTAGAACACACATGGCGCTTACATTTCTGTGTGGCTTGGTCTGGTGTTATTTAGCTCCCCTCAGCAGACATACGACTATTGCACCTTAAGTGGTTGAGACTCTGTGACAGAAGAGGAGTCTGAAGTTGCTGTCAGACACAGAGTTGTCAGTCCATCCTAGAAAGTAAACAGAGAGGAGGAAGGAGGGTGTGAGGAATTAAAGCTAAGCTAGTTCAAAGCAAAGTATGGACTCCCTGGATCTTGACATTAAACAAGCATTCATGTGTGTCTAGTTTAGTAACTTTAAAGGTGTTCAAAAAAAAGTTATGTTGTTTTACCAAAGAAAAATATACTCATCAAGCAGGGAAGAGTCATGTCCTTTCAGCTTCCTGCTTTCTCTCTGATTGGAATTACTTTAAGTTTTCCAGAGATAGCTGGGATAGGGTTTGGAAGGGAAATACATGCATATACACAAAGTAAAATAGTACTTGCAATTCGTGAAACATCTTGAAGTAGGATAAGCCCAATTACTTTATTTTATACACCAATAGTACATGCAGTCTGTTTATCTAAGTTGTTGTCTGAATGTTTTCCAATTTATGGTCAACATGCCAGATTCTCTGCAGAAATCTGACCTGTGCAAGATAATATATTTACTGCAGATTCAACCTTACCAGTTTCATCTCAAAGTGCAAGGTGACCTGTTGTTGCTTTCAATGTTACTGTGCCCTCATGTCTTCTGCTTCCTCTGCCAGTGTTACTTGCTTCACATTTACTTGGTATACATGTTAATGGTAAAAGAAAATAGCATTTAGACACCTTGTGACCATAATTTTACTTTAAATCCAATTATCATTGTTTTTTACTACTGTAATGCTCGTTGCGATACCCCTCTATCAGACTGAACTTGGGCCAGTAGTCTTGTTATCCCGGCGTCGAGCCAGAATGATAGAGAATATCCCAGAGCAGAGAAAGTTAGCAAGATGAGAAGAGTGGCACTCACCACAGGCAGGACAGTCCCCAGTGTCAATGGCAGAACAGGGCAAGGCAAATGACTGGAATGGTCAGACAGGCAGGATTCGGCAACAGTAAAGCAGTCCAAGGACAAACCACTAGAATGGTCAGGCAGACAGGGTTTGGCAATGGTAAAACAGTCCAAGGGCACACCACTAGAATGGTCAGGCAGGGAGGGTTCGACAACAAAGAGGCAATCCAGAATAACAGGGGTTAATAAGCAGAGTAGTCAGGCAGGGTTCAGTAGCAAAATATCAGTCCAGCAATATAGGGGTTAAACAGGTAGAGTAGTCAGACAGGCAGGGTTCAGCAGCAATATATCGTCCAGCAATTTAGGGGTTAAACAGGTAGAGTAGTCAGACAGGCAGAATTCAGCAGCAGTGTATAGATCCAGCAATTCAGGGGTATGGCAGGCAGAGTAGTCAGATAGGCAGGGTTCAAAACACAGCAAGGCAAATAAGAAGAAAAAGGATCTATCTCTCCCAGGAGTACACAAAGTAACACCTATACTTGGGCAGTGATAGATCGTTTGGAGGAGACTTACATAGGTGCAGGACTCATGCCACAGACGTTCGGACCGGCATCAGGAGAAGGGAGCGTGCGGCGATGACGTCAACACCGCACGCATCCGACCCGACACAGCCCCTGGCAACGAGCAGGGAAGGAGACGCTGCACCCTAGCAATGGCTAGAGTTGCGCAGCGTGACAACTACAGAGTGAGTGCACACACAAACCTTATCAACATGATGATATAACATTCTCCTAAAAATGTATTAAGGCCCTTAACTTTTTGGATTATTCAACATAATCTATATACAAATGCTGCTTCATGTGTTCTAAAAAGTGTGTGTCTGGCTTCTCAGTATTCAGTATCAGTTGAATCCTAAATTACAAATAAAAATGTTACCCCTTCATGTAAAAATGTAACCATAAGAGTCAATCTTCAAGCCCAAAATGTATACTTCATGACTGAAAGTCCCCTTTATTTGTCCAAGTGTTTAAAAAATGCTAGGATTTACCATCACTTTAAGTTGAATTAAATCAGTAAAGCACAGAACTTCATAAAAAGCTTTAATTCTTGCTCACTATCATCTTATCACATTATCGGCTTAGCACTCAAGCAATATTCAAAATTAATTTTACGACGTGCCCCCATAGAAGGCTATTATGTAAGCTCTAACAAATGATCCTGGATATTTAGGGCTAGATTACAAGTGGAGTGGTATTTTTTTCCGCAATTGCGAAAACTCTGCTAGAGTTAAGCTTTTTGCGCAAGTTGGGTTGCCCATCGCACAATCAACATAGCCTATTGGCATTAGCAAGTGTAAAACATTTGCAGTAAATACATCATCTTTATTAAATATGATTTAACATGTTTTCATCTACTTAATAGTAAAGGGCTCTAATGTACTTATATATGTCTAATTGTGTGTACATACTGTATATGTATATATATATAAATGTTTTTATATGTATATATATATATGACTGTAAATACATATATACACATATAAATACATTAATATATGTACACATATATAGACATACTGTATATATATATATATACTGTATATATATACAAATACATATTTAGCATCTATGTATCTTAATGTGTCTCAATGTTAAAATCCCTTTCCTGCCTTTTTTCCCCCCTAACACCCGAGATCTCATATCTTTTTTTTTTTTTTTAAATAATTTTTTATTGAGGTTTTTGTATGGTAAAACGAAAAGAAGTATATAAAGCTTGTCACAGATACAATAGATAGATATACATTAACTTTTCAGGTAAGAGTATTAACGCACACAGGTGAATGTGTATCTTTTTCATAACAGTAAAATGGTAAGGAGACTAGGCATCCTGGAGATCCGGGCTGAGTAATAATAAACCAGTATAAAATTGAATGTATAAAGTACACAAGCTCCATAATTCTCTATTACATAATAAGTGACTTAGTAAAAATGGCTACCTGAATATGAAAGGTATAAGAATAGACATTCAATCAATAGATGTCTGAATTATGCGTAATAAAATAAATAAAATGAAAGCGAAAACCCATAAAAAAGTGGACAAACAGATGAAACCTCATTTTTCTTTTAGAACCTGAATATGAAGTAACAACTGCACTGGTCACTCTTGAACCAATTTTATCATGAATGTTATGTCAAATGGTAGTTACTCCAGATCAATGTATAAACATACAATGTATGGTAAGCTGAAATGTAGTGTAAAATATTAGGGAAAAGTATACAGCGGGCAAGAGCCGCTTGTGTAATAGGGAAGTAGGGGTGGGGGAGAGGGGGACGTGTCCTTCTAGTTCTGAAGTAGATACCTTCAGAAGAGTAAGATGGTATATAGGTATCTTAAACCTAGCTAGTATAGGTAAAAATGATAGCACCTATATTAAATGCTATTACTCTGTGGGTAAATTATAGCAATAAAGATGTCCTAATAGTCTGTTGTAAATATATAATACCATATGGGCCTATTTAATAAAGCCCATCAGTTTGAGTAATAAATATATATATATATCTAGACGGGATAGAGAGATCTCTTTGCGCAACACACATGAAGATAATACACTGAAAGGAGATAAGCTGAGCTCTCTCTAGTCACATTATCCAGGGTTTTGCATTTGCAATTGGGGTCGGCTTATGAGATTCCCTGTCTTGAATGTAATAGCCAAGCTATGTGCAGTATGGAGAAAGTACTATAGTTTTAGTGGGTGAGTATTACAGTGTTGAATAAGTTGGGATTGTTCCTACTAAATCTATATGTTTGGGTGATATTTCCCACATTAAAGCTTGTCCCAATTAATCAATCTTAGTGTTATATAAACAAGTACTGTACAATGGTAGCAAAATAATTTGGTAGAGCTCACCTTCCAATAAGCGTAGCTAAGAGTGCAACCTAGATAGTGATATAATATATAGGTAATAAAAAGGAAGTGGAGTTCACCAATACGTGAAATCCAAAAGTCTAGGATATAAGCACCTAATAGACAGTATTTAAATAAAACAATGACAATCAAGTATGATAAGTGCAAAATATACTTTATATAGATAGAGATAAAGGTACAATATAAATCCTAAAAAAACAAACAAAAAAATGATAAATCATTCATTCATCCATACACTCACACACAACAAGGGGTCCCCTGATTAATGCAAAGCAGAGCAAAAAATGGTATGAGTAGGTGGTGCACCACTATAAAGTCCTGTAAGCTTGCAGATGGAAAAGACAAAACAGCACAATAAAGCAAAAAGATGTTCAAGTATAGGTGTTGCAGAAAAGCAGCAAGCAAGACTGTCAAATTGGTCTTAGGATGATGTAGAGTCAAGCTGTATTGAAGTGCAGGACATACAGTCATATACCAGAGACAACACAATTGCTCAGTAAGCAAGTAGATTATGTCAAAAGGTTAAACATAAATGTTCCAAATATTTCCACCAAGCGCCTCAAACAGTAGTAGTGTATGATTGATTTATACAGATTCCATAGACAGAGTGCCACAGTTATTGCGGAACATCAGCATACAACCGCATCCGGCGGTGCCTTAGATGAAATAAGGAGAGATGATACTTATCCGCTTCAAGAGAGTTCATCAGGTGGGCACTTGTCAAATATCAGAAAGGCTGGCAGATGGGTGGACAAGGGGACATGCCCAGGCTGGATGAGGTAGCGACCGACCAACGCGTCCCTGTGCGCATTTCGCTCCGCTCTCGTGGTCGCTTGGAGCTTCTTCCGGGTCTGACGTCACATTGTTGAAACGGCTTCTTTATTGAGCAAGAGACAAGCACCTGATTGCAGGCAATACCATAATACACCTAGTATGCGGGTGTACCTTAATACAAGGGATCGTCATATTGGTTCAGTCCAAAACTTAAAGAGCCAGTTATATGCACTTTAAAACTGCAACAAGTGAGATCAAAAAGCGGGATCACTTTTTTACTTATACACTATAAATTCTAATAAACTATCATACCCACATTCATACAAAAAAATAATAAATAATAAATAAAAACTAAATGAAAATCTAACTAAATAAAACTAAACTTTAAAGGGACGGAAATATTTGGGTTATTCATAAAAAATATTGGATTTATACAAATTTTGCAAATCAATTTTAATCAATAATTCTGCTTACAGACCGTCAATACACAAACAACAGCAGATTAACTAGAAGGAGAGTGTCAGTTCAAGAAAGAGGCAAATTCCATTTTTTCATTTAACCCATTAGGAGATAATGTGTTTAAATAATACATCCATCGGGTTTCTTTCTGCTGGAGAATTGTATCGATATTACCACCTCTCTTACTGGCCTTTACAGACTCAATACCAACAAATTTTAAACAATCTATTTTAGATTGGTGGTATTGTGCAAAATGTCTAGCAATGGGACTATCAATATTAAAATCTTTAATATCATCGCGATGTTCAGTAATACGGGAACAAAACTCTCTATAGGTTTTTCCCACGTAAAAAAGAGGGCATGAACAAGATAGAAGGTATATCACCCCTTCAGTAGAACAGTTGATAAAAGATTTTATTTGATAAACTTTTTCAGTATTAGTTGCGAACGTGTTTGTTCTTTTAACAAACTCACAACAAACACAGTGGTTACATGGGGTACATCCTACAATTTTTTGTGAATGTTCCTTCAGCCAATTAGTTTGTTTAACCTGATTAAAATTCACTTCTGACCAAACAGTCTTTAAGGTTATTGGCCCTTCGTGCAGTCATAAGGGGATAATCCCCAACATGTTCCTGTAAAACAGGATCAAGTAGAAGGAGATGCCAATTTTTTTGCAAAATACTTTTAACTGTATCCCAATGGGAGTTAAATTTAGTAATAAACCTAATCTTAGGAATCATAGTATCATTTTTTGATGCTTTATTTTGAAAAAGAAGGTCTCTCCTATTAGTATTCCTTACTCTGTAAAGGGCTCTTTTCACACAACGTTTTGAATATCCCCTGTCATAAAATCTCTCTGCCATCTCCATGGCTTGTCTATTAAAGGTTTTATCATCAGTGCATATTCTACGGAGGCGCAAAAATTGCCCATAAGGGATACTTTTCTTTAAGTTTTCAGGGTGATGACTAGATCCTAAAAGGAGGCTGTTAGAGGCTGTTGGTTTTCGATAAACTTCAGTTACCACCATGTTGTCTTGTTTGACAATCAATAGATCAAGAAACTCAAGTATTTTGCTGTTATAATTGCAAGTGAGAAAGATGTTGAGATCATTTTGGTTTAGAATAGATACAAATTTCAAAAGTTCTTGTTCAGTTCCATCCTACAGGATGAAAATATCATCCACATATCGAATCCAGAGGGCCACATGTGCATCAACCCACTCAATGAGATCACCAAATACTATATTATTCTCCCACCAACCTAGGTGGAGACATGCGTAGGTTGGTGCACATGTGGCCCCCATAGTCGTACCACGACTCTGTTTGAAATATTTTCCATTGAAAAGAAAGATATTGTTAGTAAGAACAAACTCTAAAAGCTCCATAACAAATCTAGTATGTTTGCGATATCCTGACCCTCTAGAGTCCAAAAAGGACTTGCACGCCTCAATACCAACTGAATGAGGAATGGAGGAATAGAGAGATTCCACATCTAAAGAGACTAATAAAGTCTGTTCAGATATGGTTATTCCATCCAATTTTTTAATAACATCAGTCGAATCCTGTACAAACGTACGCAATTCATTGACATATGGTTTTAGGAAGAAATCCACATACCTACTGATGCCCTCTGCAGGGCCGCCAATCCCTGAAATAATGGGACGGCCTGGGGGTTTGGACAGGGACTTATGAAGTTTGGGAATCCAGTAAAATACTGGAATTTTTGGTTTTGCATTATATAGATATCCTTGTAATTCATTATGAGATTTATGAAATTCTTCACGAGTTACAGCACAATACTGATTGGTATCTGAAAGTTGGCGAATAGCCTCACTAATATAGTAACTCTAATCAAGGATCACAACATTTCTGCCCTTATCAGCCGGTTTGAACACTAGCTCTTTATGAAACATAAGTTCTTCAAGGGCAGTTCGTTCACCTTTAGATAAATTATCATTAATGA
Organism: Bombina bombina; assembly: GCF_027579735.1. NCBI lineage: Eukaryota > Metazoa > Chordata > Amphibia > Anura > Bombinatoridae > Bombina > Bombina bombina. The sequence goes on from NC_069500.1 coordinate 1,312,129,395, forward strand.
TGCCAGTTAGTTGTATCTGTGCAAACTGTTCGGAAACATTCTGCAAAAATACAGCAATATTTGGGATAGTTGAAAAAGAAGGCATGTATGTGGATCTCTTCCTAAAATCAGTTCTAGGAAAAATATCAGTTACTTCATTGGATTGTTCATAAGCTAAACTTTCCAAGTCATGCAGTGCCTCTCTATCGCGGCTATCACCATAGTCGATAGTCGTGCGGGGACTCATTATCTTTTTTAATGCAAGTTTACGTGCAAAAAGGTGCAAGTCCTTAGTTATTTCAAATAAATCAAGTCTGCTAGAGGGACCGAAACTCAGACCTTTCTCAAGGAGTTGAACATGTTTTTGGTTAAGGGGAAAAGAGGACAGGTTTACAATATTAGATTTTTGGTTACAAGGGGGCTCTCCAAAAAGGGATGATATTTCTTGTTCTAATTGTACCTCAACCTGTTCCTGGTGATCATGTAATGACCCCTGTTCCTCCTCCCTCCTCCATCTCTTCTTTCCTGAGGGGGCCTTCGCGTATCGCCGCTTCCCCCCTCTCCTGGCCCTATCCCTAAAGGGCGTTGCTCTTGACTGGCCTCTAAATTTAAATTATCAGGGTCAGAATCAGCATCAGAACCATCGGTTCCAGAGTCATAATAATTTCTGCTGTTATATCTATTACGATAAATGTAGACTTTATTTCTCCTATAGTCATCTCTAATTAGTTTACGTCTCTTTCTCATCTTAATCTCACTTTGCAATTTTTAAATCAATTTCTGAGTTTCTTTATTAAGTTTCTCAAAAGACGAATCATTTACATAGAACTGAAGTTTATCATATATGTTATCAACCTCGATTTTACAATTTTCAATTTTTTTCTCATCCTCAGCAATCATAAGAGTTATCAAATCTAAAGAACATTTAGTTAAGATTTCATTCCACTTTGTTAGAAAATCATTTGTTAGAAAATCATTGTTAGCATCAATCCCCCTTAGATTAATTCCTGGATCTAATCTAATTCTAAGTCCTCTAGGGATAATTTCCATCTTTAGATAATTTGATAAACTGAAGTGAATTTAATCAGGTTAAACAAACTAATTGGCTGAAGGAACATTAACAAAAAATTGTAGGATGTACCCCATGTAACCACTGTGTTTGTTGTGAGTTTGTTAAAAGAACAAAGACGTTCGCAACTAATACTGAAAAAGTTTATCAAATAAAATCTTTTATCAACTGTTCTACTGAAGGGGTGATATACCTTCTATCTTGTTCATGCCCTCTTTTTTACGTGGGAAAAACCTATAGAGAGTTTCGTTCCCGTATTACTGAACATCGCGATGATATTAAAGATTTTAATATTGATAGTCCCATTGCTAGACATTTTGCACAATACCACCAATCTAAAATAGATTGTTTAAAATTCGTTGGTATTGAGTCTGTAAAGGCCAGTAAGAGAGGTGGTAATATCGATACAATTCTCCTGCAGAAAGAAACCCGATGGATGTATTATTGAAACACATTATCTCCTAATGGGTTAAATGAAAAAATTGAATTTGCCTCTTTCTTGAACTGACACTCTCCTTCTATTTAATCTGCTGTTGTTTGTGTATTGACGGTCTGTAAGCAGAATTATTGATTAAAATTGATTTGCAAAATTTGTATAAATCCAATATTTTTTATGAATAACCCAAATATTTCCGTCCCTTTAAAGTTTAGTTTTATTTAGTTAGATTTTCATTTAGTTTTTATTTATTATTTATAATTTTTTTTGTATGAATGTGGGTATGATAGTTTATTAGAATTTATAGTGTATAAGTAAAAAAGTGATCCCACTTTTTGATCTCACTTGTTGCAGTTTTAAAGTGCATATAACTGGCTCTTTAAGTTTTGGACTGAACCAATATGACGATCCCTTGTATTAAGGTACACCCGCATACTAGGTGTATTATGGTATTGCCTGCAATCAGGTGCTCGTCTCTTGCTCAATAAAGAAGCCGTTTCAACAATGTAACGTCAGACCCGGGAAGAAGCTCCAAGCGACCAATAGAGCGGAGCGAAATGCGCACAGGGACGCGTTGGTCGGTCGCTACCTCATCCAGCCTGGGCATGTCCCCTTGTCCACCCATCTGCCAGCCTTTCTGATATTTGACAAGTGCCCACCTGATGAACTCTCTTGAAGCGGATAAGTATCATCTCTCCTTATTTCATCTAAGGCACCGCCGGATGCGGTTGTATGCTGATGTTCCGCAATAACTGTGGCACTCTGTCTATGGAATCTGTATAAATCAATCATACACTACTACTGTTTGAGGCGCTTGGTGGAAATATTTGGAACATTTATGTTTAACCTTTTGACATAATCTACTTGCTTACTGAGCAATTGTGTTGTCTCTGGTATATGACTGTATGTCCTGCACTTCAATACAGCTTGACTCTACATCATCCTAAGACCAATTTGACAGTCTTGCTTGCTGCTTTTCTGCAACACCTATACTTGAACATCTTTTTGCTTTATTGTGCTGTTTTGCCTTTTCCATCTGCAAGCTTACAGGACTTTATAGTGGTGCACCACCTACTCATACCATTTTTTGCTCTGCTTTGCATTAATCAGGGGACCCCTTGTTGTGTGTGAGTGTATGGATGAATGAATGATTTATCATTTTTTTGTTTGTTTTTTAGGATTTATATTGTACATTTATCTCTATCTATATAAAGTATATTTTGCACTTATCATACTTGATTGTCATTGTTTTATTTAAATACTGTCTATTAGGTGCTTATATCCTAGACTTTTGGATTTCACGTATTGGTGAACTCCACTTCCTTTTTATTACCTATTATATTACTGTACAATAGTAGCTCTCATTCTGTGTCCTCGAATCACTTCGTAGATTAAATACATTATATGAATATAATTAGCTAGGATAGTAGTAGTATGGACACTGTAAACTTTGTATAGCAGGTTTGGGACAATGATTGCCTCTACTGAGAACTAATATAAACTCATAAAGCCTAGCAAAATATAGCAATAAACTTTGCCTAAACAATAACTCGCTAGGTAGTATGAGGCGTCTTGATGGGATGCACATGAGGTTCTAAGTACTGTATAAGCATATGTGGTCAGTCACATAACCTGTCACACCAACTTATATATAGTACTTGCACTGTGCACAGTAAGAAATTAAAGAAAGCGTGATTAGCTTACATACTAGTGATAAGTGGATCAGATATACAGAATAGTAAGTTAGGGACAATAACTGAACCCAGACATAGAGAAAAGCACATAACTATTAATAACTATTGAGGTATTAAAAAACTGAGCCAGAACTTAGTTTTCTTTCCAGATTTAGGGCTATAGTGGCATCGCTTATAAGAATAGTATATAGAGCAGTTCCACGAGTAGAAATATATAAATTAAAGTGGGTTTAGAGTTAGAGAACCCGCGCTAACCTTCAAATAGGGTTAATGTAAAATATGGGATACATTTACAATAAAATATGTCACGAGAGCATTTTCCTAACCATATAAAGTTTAGGAGATAAATATCAATGCTTCTTATAACTAGCTGGAAGTTCTGGTATAAACTAACAATGAGTAGAGTGATCTCTACCTATGTGCTTAAGTAACTTTAAAACCCAGGGTATGTAAACAATGGCTAGTGAAATGACTTACTTCAACAATCATAGACAGCTTAACCATTCATACATAAGACATGTAAGGTATGCGTGGAGTTTTTCAACATAGTAAAAGAAAATACACAGTATGCTGTGCTTAATTAGGGCTCAAACTACCTCAGTCTGAGGAGATATAATAAGGATAGTTCCCATACGGCGTGATCTGAGAGGGTCTACTTATTCAATACCATCTCTAAGTAATGTCTTGATTACAGTTTTAGACCTAAGTACAATTACAAGTGAGGTCTCTGGTATGGTATAGTAGGAACTCAACAAATATGTATGGTCAATAGGTAACTAGGTACACCATTGTGGGAGAATGTCGGAATCCTTGGGATTAACCCACACCTCTCCTTTGCAGTCGCTCCAGTCCAAACATATAATGCGGGGTAACCAGGGTCAGAAGATGTAACGGCAAATAAAATGCGTTTAGCTGGCTGAGGTTACCAGGTAGTAGAAGTCTCAAACCGTCATGTGCCCCACGTTTTGTGGATAGTTGCACCCTGGGGTTTCCCATGTGTCGCCAGTAATCTCCTCTCACCTTCTGGATTAAGTGGGTCTGAGCTGTTCCCATTTGTACATTAACTTGTTTATCAGGAGGCCAGCCACACCATCCCGAATTTCAGCAATAGAGGGCTCTACCCAGAATCCGATCTGCTGCATTGTGTCAGCGTCATTGCTATCTATGGTGCTTATAGCATTGTATTCCCTCTTAGGCAAGGTAGGGTTTTGCTTAGTGTTTATCTCTCTGTCAATTAGGGATCAGTCCTCATCCGTACCTTCAGTATGGGGTAGGAAGCTTTCAGCCCCCTGCGGTTGTATCTGCTGTATGGTGATGACTCTTCTCTCTGCCATCTTAGATGCACCATTGTCCTCTTCCCAGCATTGTACTTTTATCAAATGTGTGAGGTCGGCAAAGCAGTCATGTATCTTCTGATCTAGCTTTCTAAGGAGATTTTGTATTAAACAATGAAGGTCTTCCTCCATGTTTGAGGGCTTGGTACCACAGTGCTATATTAATTGTTATAACCCGGGGATGAAGGAAGGGAGTTGTGGGATAGAATAAAGGCTGCTGCCAATGTCTGCAATAGTCCGTTATAGGGCTCCACGCTGGATTACTTATGTAATAAAAGCATCAGCTCGGTAGGTTCTGGTAAAGCTTGTGCTTTATAAAAAAGATATTGATGTCGCTTCTATAGCATGATAATTAGCCGATGAGTTATGTGAAGTGAGGAGCCCCTATTTTTACCATCCTAGCATGGCCGCGGCCTGGACACGCCCCCCGAGATCTCAAAACTTTGAGCACTTATATCCTTTTTGTGCAATAATTTTTTTAAATAAGTTTTATTAGACAGTGTTAATATGAGTGTTATAATGAGTGTTATTCTACTTAATGTACAATGTGTGTAATGTATTTTTGAAGTGTTTTGTGCAACTTTTTTGTTTCAGAAAACAGTTAACCACTGCCCTGAGATCGCAGTAAGGATAGAAGTGTAACTGTTGATTGTGCTAGCGAAATTGCAATTTCCCTCAGCTTGTAATATCAGTGCAATGAAAAAGACTCACGAAAACACAATATCGCTTGCTCAAAACCATTTGTGCCTCACTTGTAATCCAGTCCTTAATGTATTGAAGAGAAAAACACATTTTTTAATTTCAATACATTTTTATTGTTTTTTTATATTATTAGGTACAGCATATAACAAAAAAATAAAAAAAATAATTATCAAGGATATAAGCACACGGCACAATTGAGAAGATAGTCGTGCAACTTACAACCAGCTCTCAATATTTTGGCCAGATGAGACGGAAAAGAGAACCTTATAGGGATGAGAATGTTACTTCTGGCCGGCTCATCCCTGTCCAACTAGACCTATTTCATACCTATTAGACATGTGCGGTTCGTTTCGGATTAATTCGGAAATTCGGTAAATTCGGTAAATTCGGATCCGAATTAAAATACTTCCGAATCTACCGAATGAATCCGAAATAGCTGCCGTATCTCCGAATAAATCCGAATTAGCTCGGTAAAATTCGACATTTCCCCATAGGAAACAATGGGAGTTTCGGCTGAAAAAAAAATAACACCGCAGCCCCATTGTTTCCTATGGGGAAACACTAAGTCTGCACCTAACACCCTAACATGTACCCCGAGTCTCTAAACACCCCTAATCTAACACTTATTAACCCCTAATCTGCCGCCCCCGCTATCGCTGACACCTGCATTATTTTATTAACCCCTAATCTGCCGACCGAATATCGCCGCCACCTACATTATAACTATTAACCCCTAATCTGCTGTCCCTAACACCGCCGACCCCTACATTATAGTTATTAACCCCTAATCTGCCCCCCCCAACGTCGCCGCAATCTAACTACAAGTATTAACCCCTAATCTGCCGACCCGATATCGCCGCCGCCTACATTATAGCTATTAACCCCTAATCTGCTGTCCCTAACACCGCCGACCCCTACATTATAGTTATTAACCCCTAATCTGCCCCCCCCAACGTCGCCGCAATCTAACTACAAGTATTAACCCCTAATCTGCCGACCCGATATCGCCGCCACCTACATTATAGCTATTAACCCCTAATCTGCTGTCCCTAACACCGCCGACCCCTACATTATAGTTATTAACCCCTAATCTGCCTCCCCCAACGTCGCCGCAATCTAACTACAAATATTAACCCCTAATCTGCCGACACGATATCGCCGCCGCCTACATTATAGCTATTAACCCCTAATCTGCTGTCCCTAACACCGCCGACCCCTACATTATAGTTATTAACCCCTAATCTGCCCCCCCCAACGTCGCCGCAATCTAACTACAAGTATTAACCCCTAATCTGCCGACCCGATATCGCCGCCGCCTACATTATAGCTATTAACCCCTAATCTGCTGTCCCTAACACCGCCGACCCCTACATTATAGTTATTAACCCCTAATCTGCCCCCCAACGTCAATCTAACTACAAGTATTAACCCCTAATCTGCCGACCGCAAATCGCCGCAACTATAATAAATGTATTAACCCCTAAACCGCCGCACTCCCGCCTCGCAAACACTATAATACATTTTATTAACCCCTAATCTGCCCTCCCTAACATCGCCGCCACCTACCAACAATTATTAACCCCTAACCTCACGCCCGCACCGTCGCCGCTACTATAATAAGGTTATTAACCCCTAAACCTATGTCTAACCCTAACACTAACACCCCCTAACTTAAATATAATTGAAATAAAACGAAATAAATTTACTATAGTTAAATAAATGAATCCTATTTAAAACTAAAGACTTACCTGTAAAATAAACCCTAAGATAGCTGCAATATAACTAATAGTTACATTGTAGCTATTTTAGGATTTATATTTATTTTACAGGCAACTTTGTATTTATTTTAACTAGGTACAATAGTTATTAAATAGTTAATAACTATTTAATAACTACCTAGCTAAAATAAATACAAATTTACCTGTAAAATAAATCCTAACCTAAGTTACAATTACACCTAACACTACACTATCATTTCATTAATTAAATAAATTATTCCTATTTAAAACTAAATACTTACCTGTAAAATAAACCTTAATATAGCTACAATATAACTAATAGTTAAATTGTAGCTATTTTAGCATTTATATTTATTTTACAGGCAACTTTGTATTTATTTTAACTAGGTACAATAGCTATTAAATAGTTATTGACTAATTAATAGCTAACTAGTTAAAATAATTACAAAACTACCTGTAAAATAAATCCTAACCTAAGTTACAATAAAACCTAACACTACACTATCATTAAATAAATTAACTACAAGTACCTACAATTATCTACAATTAAATAAACTAAAGTACAAAACCCCCCCACTAAATTACAAAAAATAAAAAACCACTAAATTACAAAAAATAAAAAAATATTACAAGAATTTTAAACTAATTACACCTAATCTAAGCCCCCTAATAAAATAACAAAGCCCCCCAAAATAAAAAAAATGCCCTACCCTATACTAAATTTCAAAAGTTAACAGCTCTATTACCTTACCAGCCCTGAACAGGGCCCTTTGCGGGGCATGCCCCAAAGAAAACAGCTCTTTTGCCTGTAAAAAAAAAAACACAATTCCCCCCCCCACATTACAACCCACCACCCACATACCCCTACTCTAACCCAAACCCCCCTTAAATAAACCTAACACTACCCCCCTGAAGATCTCCCTACCTTGAGTCGTGTTCACCCAGCCGGGCCGAAGTCTTCATCCGATGGGGCAGAAGAGGACATCCAGACCGGCAGAAGTCTTCATCCAAGCGGGGCAAGAAGAGGTCTTCCATCCATCATACAAGTACCAAAATACAAACAAACACTAAATTACCAAAAATAATAAAATATTACAATAATTTTAAACTAATTACACCTAATCTAAGCCCCCTACTAGCTATTAATATAGCTTCAATATAACTAATAGTTACATTGTAGCTATTTTAGGATTTATATGTATTTTACAGGCAACTTTGTATTTATTTTAACTAGGTACAATAGTTATTAAATAGTTAATAACTATTTAATAACTACCTAGCTAAAATAAATACAAATTTACCTGTAAAATAAATCATAACCTAAGTTACAATTACACCTAACACTACACTATCATTAAATTAACTAAATAAATGAATCCTATATAAAACTAAAGACTTACCTGTAAAATAAACCCTAATATAGCTGCAATATAACTAATAGTTACATTGTAGCTATTTTAGCATTTATATTTATTGTACAGGCAACTTTGTATTCATTTTAACTAGGTTCAATAGCTATTAAATAGATATTGACTATTTAATAGCTACCTAGTTAAAATAATTACAAAATTACCTGTAAAATAAATCCTAACCTAAGTTACAATTAAACCTAACACTACACTATCATTAAATAAATTAACTACAAGTACCTACAATTAAATACAATTAAAAAAACTAAACTAAAGTACAAAACCCCCCCACTAAATTACAAAAAATAAAAAAATATTACAAGAATTTTAAACTAATTACACCTAATCTAAGCCCCCTAATAAAATAACAAAGCCCCCCAAAATAAAAAAATGCCCTACCCTATACTAAATTACAAAAGTAATCAGCTCTATTACCTTACCAGCCCTGAACAGGGCCCTTTGCGGGGCATGCCCCAAAGAAAACAGCTCTTTTGCCTGTAAAAAAAAAACACAATCCCCCCCCCATATTACAACCCACCACCCACATACCCCTACTCTAACCCAAACCCCCCTTAAATAAACCTAACACTACCCCCCTGAAGATCTCCCTACCTTGAGTCGTGTTCACCCAGCCGGGCCGAAGTCTTCATCCGATGGGGCAGAAGAGGACATCCAGACCGGCAGAAGTCTTCATCCAAGCGGGGCAAGAAGAGGTCTTCCATCCATCAGAAAAGTACAAAAAAACAAACAAACACTAAATTAGCAAAAATAATAAAATATTACAATAATTTTAAACTAATTACACCTAATCTAAGCCCCCTACTAGCTATTAATATAGCTACAATATAACTAATAGTTACATTGTAGCTATTTTAGGATTTATATTTATTTTACAGGCAACTTTGTATTTATTTTAACTAGGTACAATAGCTATTAAATAGTTAATAACTATTTAATAACTACCTAGCTAAAATAAATACAAATTTACCTGTAAAATAAACCCTAACCTAAGTTACAATTACACCTAACACTACACTGTCATTAAATTAACTAAATAAATTAATCCTATATAAAACTAAATACTTACCTGTAAAATAAACTCTAATATAGCTGCAATATAACTAATAGTTACATTGTAGCTATTTTAGCATTTATATTTATTTTACAGGCAACTTTGTATTTATTTTAACTAGGTACAATAGCTATTAAATAGATATTTACTGTTTAATAGCTACCTAGTTAAAATAATTACAAAATTACCTGTAAAATAAATCCTAACCTAAGTTACTATTAAACCTAACACTACACTATCATTAAATAAATTAACTACAAGTACCTACAATTAAATACAATGAAATAAACTAAACTAAAGTACAAAAAAACCAAACACTAAATTACAAAAAATAAAAAAAATTACAAGAATTTTAAACTAATTACACCTAATCTAAGCCCCCTAATTAAATAACAAAGCCCCCCAAAATAAAAAAATGCCCTACCCTATACTAAATTACAAAAGTAATCAGCTCTATTACCTTACCAGCCCTGAACAGGGCCTTTTGCGGGGCATGCCCCAAAGAAAACAGCTCTTTTGCCTGTAAAAAAAACACAATACCCCCCCCCCCCCACATTACAACCCACCACCCACATACCCCTACTCTAACCCAAACCCCCCTTAAATAAACCTAACACTACCCCCCTGAAGATCTCCCTACCTTGAGTCGTGTTCACCCAGCCGGGCCGAAGTCTTCATCCGATGGGGCAGAAGAGGACATCCAGACCGGCAGAAGTCTTCATCCAAGCGGGGCAAGAAGAGGTCTTCCATCCATCAGAAGTCTTGATCCAGGCGGAATCTTCTCTGTTCATCCATCGGGAGCGGAGCGGCAGCATCCTGAAGACATCCCACGCAGAGCATCCTCTTCTTTCTTGATCCGACGACTAGGTGACTGTACCTTTAAGTGACGTCATCCAAGATGGCGTCCCTTGAATTCCGATTGGCTGATAGGATTCTATCAGCCAATCGGAATTAAGGTAGGAAAAATCTGATTGGCTGATTCAATCAGCCAATCAGATTCAAGTTCAATCTGATTGGCTGATGGAATCAGCCAATCAGATTGACCTTGCATTCTATTGGCTGTTCCGATCAGCCAATAGAATGCGAGCTCAATCTGATTGGCTGATTCCATCAGCCAATCGGATTGAACTTGAATCTGATTGGCTGATTGAATCAGCCAATCAGATTTTTCCTACCTTAATTCCGATTGGCTGATAGAATCCTATCAGCCAATCGGAATTCAAGGGACGCCATCTTGGATGACGTCACTTAAAGGTACAGTCACCTAGTCGTCGGATCAAGAAAGAAGAGGATGCTCTGCGTGGGATGTCTTCAGGATGCTGCCGCTCCGCTCCCGATGGATGAACAGAGAAGATGCCGCCTGGATCAAGACTTCTGATGGATGGAAGACCTCTTCTTGCCCCGCTTGGATGAAGACTTCTGCCGGTCTGGATGTCCTCTTCTGCCCCATCGGATGAAGACTTCGGCCCGCTGGGTGAAGACACGGTAGAGAGATCTTCAGGGGGGTAGTGTTAGGTTTATTTAAGGGGGGTTTGGGTTAGAGTAGGGGTATGTGGGTGGTGGGTTGTAATGTGGGGGGGGGGTATTGTGTTTTTTTTACAGGCAAAAGAGCTGTTTTCTTTGGGGCATGCCCCGCAAAAGGCCCTGTTCAGGGCTGGTAAGGTAATAGAGCTGATTACTTTTGTAATTTAGTATAGGGTAGGGCATTTTTTTATTTTGGGGGGCTTTGTTATATTATTAGGGGGCTTAGATTAGGTGTAATTAGTTTAAAATTCTTGTAATTTTTTTTATTTTTTGTAATTTAGTGTTTGTTTTTTTGTACTTTAGTTTAGTTTATTTCATTGTATTTAATTGTAGGTACTTGTAGTTAATTTATTTAATGATAGTGTAGTGTTAGGTTTAATAGTAACTTAGGTTAGGATTTATTTTACAGGTAATTTTGTAATTATTTTAACTAGGTAGCTATTAAACAGTAAATATCTATTTAATAGCTATTGTACCTAGTTAAAATAAATACAAAGTTGCCTGTAAAATAAATATAAATGCTAAAATAGCTACAATGTAACTATTAGTTATATTGTAGCTATATTAGAGTTTATTTTACAGGTAAGTATTTAGTTTTATATAGGATTAATTTATTTAGTTAATTTAATGACAGTGTAGTGTTAGGTGTAATTGTAACTTAGGTTAGGGTTTATTTTACAGGTAAATTTGTATTTATTTTAGCTAGGTAGTTATTAAATAGTTATTAACTATTTAATAGCTATTGTACCTAGTTAAAATAAATACAAAGTTGCCTGTAAAATAAATATAAATCCTAAAATAGCTACAATGTAACTATTAGTTATATTGTAGCTATATTAATAGCTAGTAGGGGGCTTAGATTAGGTGTAATTAGTTTAAAATTATTGTAATATTTTATTATTCTTGCTAATTTAGTGTTTGTTTATTTTTTTGTACTTTTCTGATGGATGGAAGACCTCTTCTTGCCCCGCTTGGATGAAGACTTCTGCCGGTCTGGATGTCCTCTTCTGCCCCATCGGATGAAGACTTCGGCCCGGCTGGGTGAACACGACTCAAGGTAGGGAGATCTTCAGGGGGGTAGTGTTAGGTTTATTTAAGGGGGGTTTGGGTTAGAGTAGGGGTATGTGGGTGGTGGGTTGTAATGTGGGGGGGGGGGTATTGTGTTTTTTTTTTAACAGGCAAAAGAGCTGTTTTCTTTGGGGCATGCCCCGCAAAGGGCCCTGTTCAGGGCTGGTAAGGTAATAGAGCTGTTAACTTTTGTAATTTAGTATAGGGTAGGGCATTTTTTTTATTTTGGGGGGCTTTGTTATTTTATTAGGGGGCTTAGATTAGGTGTAATTAGTTTAAAATTCTTGTAATATTTTTTTATTTTTTGTAATTTAGTGGGGGGGGGGTTTGTACTTTAGTTTAGTTTTTTTAATTGTATTTAATTGTAGGTACTTGTAGTTAATTTATTTAATGATAGTGTAGTGTTAGGTTTAATTGTAACTTAGGTTAGGATTTATTTTACAGGTAATTTTGTAATTATTTTAACTAGGTAGCTATTAAATAGTCAATATCTATTTAATAGCTATTGAACCTAGTTAAAATAAATACAAAGTTGCCTGTACAATAAATATAAATGCTAAAATAGCTACAATGTAACTATTAGTTATATTGCAGCTATATTAGGGTTTATTTTACAGGTAAGTCTTTAGTTTTATATAGGATTCATTTATTTAGTTAATTTAATGATAGTGTAGTGTTAGGTGTAATTGTAACTTAGGTGATGATTTATTTTACAGGTAAATTTGTATTTATTTTAGCTAGGTAGTTATTAAATAGTTATTAACTATTTAATAACTATTGTACCTAGTTAAAATAAATACAAAGTTGCCTGTAAAATAAATATAAATCCTAAAATAGCTACAATGTAACTATTAGTTATATTGAAGCTATATTAATAGCTAGTAGGGGGCTTAGATTAGGTGTAATTAGTTTAAAATTATTGTAATATTTTATTATTTTTGGTAATTTAGTGTTTGTTTGTATTTTGGTACTTGTATGATGGATGGAAGACCTCTTCTTGCCCCGCTTGGATGAAGACTTCTGCCGGTCTGGATGTCCTCTTCTGCCCCATCGGATGAAGACTTCGGCCCGGCTGGGTGAACACGACTCAAGGTAGGGAGATCTTCAGGGGGGTAGTGTTAGGTTTATTTAAGGGGGGTTTGGGTTAGAGTAGGGGTATGTGGGTGGTGGGTTGTAATGTGGGGGGGGGGAGATTGTGTTTTTTTTTTACAGGCAAAAGAGCTGTTTTCTTTGGGGCATGCCCCGCAAAGGGCCCTGTTCAGGGCTGGTAAGGTAATAGAGCTGTTAACTTTTGTAATTTAGTATAGGGTAGGGCATTTTTTTTATTTTGGGGGGCTTTGTTATTTTATTAGGGGGCTTAGATTAGGTGTAATTAGTTTAAAATTCTTGTAATATTTTTTTATTTTTTGTAATTTAGTGTTTGGTTTTTTTTGTAATTTAGTGGGGGGTTTTTGTACTTTAGTTTATTTAATTGTAGATAATTGTAGGTACTTGTAGTTAATTTATTTAATGACAGTGTAGTGTTAGGTTTAATTGTAACTTAGGCTAGGATTTATTTTACAGGTAATTTTCTAATTATTTTAACTAGGTAGCTATTAATTAGTCAATAACTATTTAATAGCTTTTGTACCTAGTTAAAATAAATACAAAGTTGCCTGTAAAATAAATATAAATGCTAAAATAGCTACAATGTAACTATTAGTTATATTGCAGCTATATTAGGGTTTATTTTACAGGTAAGTATTTTGTTTTAAATATGATTCATTTATTTAGTTAATTTAATGATAGTGTAGTGTTAGGTGTAATTGTAATTTAGGTTAGGATTTATTTTACAGGTAAATTTGTAATTATTTTAACTAGGTAGCTATTAAACAGTAAATATCTATTTAATAGCTATTGTACCTAGTTAAAATAAATACAAAGTTGCCTGTAAAATAAATATAAATGCTAAAATAGCTACAATGTAATTATTAGTTATATTGTAGCTATATTAGGGTTTATTTTACAGGTAAGTCTTTAGTTTTAAATAGGATTCATTTATTTAACTATAGTAAACTTATTTCGTTTTATTTAAATTATATTTAAGTTAGGGGGTGTTAGTGTTAGGGTTAGACTTAGGTTTAGGGGTTAATAACCTTATTATAGTAGCGGCGACGTTGGGGGCGGGAGATTAGGGGTTAATAATTGTAGGTAGGTGGCGGCGATGTTAGGGAGGGCAGATTAGGGGTTAATAAAATGTATTATAGTGTTTGCGAGGCGGGAGTGCGGCGGTTTAGGGGTTAATACATTTATTATAGTGGCGGCGATTTGCGGTCGGCAGATTAGGGGTTAATACTTGTAGTTAGATTGCGGGGACGTTGGGGGGGGCAGATTAGGGGTTAATAACTATAATGTAGGGGTCGGCGGTGTTAGGGACAGCAGATTAGGGGTTAATAGCTATAATGTAGGCGGCGGCGATATCGGGTCGGCAGATTAGGGGTTAATACTTGTAGTTAGATTGCGGCGACATTGGGGGAGGCAGATTAGGGGTTAATAACTATAATGTAGGGGTCGGCGGTGTTAGGGACAGCAGATTAGGGGTTAATAGCTATAATGTAGGCGGCGGCGATATCGTGTCGGCAGATTAGGGGTTAATACTTGTAGTTAGATTGCGGCGACGTTGGGGGAGGCAGATTAGGGGTTAATAACTATAATGTAGGGGTCGGCGGTGTTAGGGACAGCAGATTAGGGGTTAATAGCTATAATGTAGGCGGCGGCGATATCGGGTCGGCAGATTAGGGGTTAATACTTGTAGTTAGATTGTGGCGACGTTGGGGGAGGCAGATTAGGGGTTAATAACTATAATGTAGGGGTCGGCGGTGTTAGGGACAGCAGATTAGGGGTTAATAGCTATAATGTAGGCGGCGGCGATATCGGGTCGGCAGATTAGGGGTTAATACTTGTAGTTAGATTGCGGCGACGTTGGGGGGGGGCAGATTAGGGGTTAATAACTATAATGTAGGGGTCGGCGGTGTAAGGGACAGCAGATTAGGGGTTAATAGCTATAATGTAGGCGGCAGCGATATCGGGTCGGCAGATTAGGGGTTAATACTTGTAGTTAGATTGCGGCGACTTTGGGGGAGGCAGATTAGGGGTTAATAACTATAATGTAGGGGTCGGCGGTGTTAGGGACAGCAGATTAGGGGTTAATAGCTATAATGTAGGCGGCGGCGATATCGGGTCGGCAGATTAGGGGTTAATACTTGTAGTTAGATTGCGGCGACGTTGGGGGGGCAGATTAGGGGTTAATAACTATAATGTAGGGGTCGGCGGTGTTAGGGACAGCAGATTAGGGGTTAATAGCTATAATGTAGGCGGCGGCGATATTGGGTCGGCAGATTAGGGGTTAATACTTGTAGTTAGATTGCGGCGACGTTGGGGGAGGCAGATTAGGGTTAATAACTATAATGTAGGGGTCGGCGGTGTTAGGGACAGCAGATTAGGGGTTAATAGCTATAATGTAGGTTGCGGCGATATCCGATCGGCAGATTAGGGGTTAAATAATGTTATTATAGGGTTTGCGATGTGGGGGGGCCTCGGTTTAGTGATTTATAGGTAGTTTATGGGTGTTAGTGACTTAGTGTACTAAATGGGTGTTAGTGTATTAAAACATACCGAATTTCGGAACGGAATAGAACCGAATTCAGCCGAATCAGAATAAATCCGAAACGAATTTATTCGGATCCGAATAAATCCGAAACGAATTTATTCAAATTTTGCCGAATCCGATTCGATCCGAAACGAAATTTGAAAAGTCCGAATCGATCCGAACCGAAAACGAACCAAATTTTTTAGCCGTGGCACATGTCTAATACCTATATTAACCAGGGACTGAGGACCTATTTTTAATTTCCGAGTAAGAAATCCATGGTTCCCAAATCTGAAAGAATTGGTCTTTAGAATCTAAAATATCTGCAGCAGAACCAGACATCTGGTATATACTGTATATTCAATTTTGTTTTCCACAATCTTGAAATCTACTATGGAAGTTTTCCAAAATCTTGCAATACATAGTCTTGCAGCAGTGCAGACATTAAATATCAATTTATTTATGTGTTTAGGTAGGGAATTGATTGGGTAATGTAATAATGCGGTGTCCGGAGAGAGCTGAATTTCTGTGTCGAGAACCCTAGATAATAAATCTGAAGTTTTTTCCCAAATGTGTGTTACATGAGGGCATAACCACCATATGTGTAAATACGTAACTTTAACCATTCTGGAAGGGTGAATTTCCTATTTAGATCTGATTTCCATTTAGACATAAAACCTGGTTTTGGGGGGGTTAGGGGGCTATTAATGAGAGGGTATAGTAAGCCAATGGTTCCTTTCATTTTATGTTTGGCTAGACAGATCTTATTCAAACAAGTGTCTGTGGAGCTTGTGTTTTTCCCCAAGGTTTTTTGTATCATTGATTTTAACTGCAGGTATTGGTACCAGCATTTATTGTCAGATGGGTTCACTCCCAAATAGTGTGTGTAAGTATGTATAGAATTGAATTTAATGACATCTGCTATTCTAAAGAGACCTCGATTTGCCCATTTATCGAGTAAAAATTGGTTATATGGGGAGGTTAATGACGATAAAGGAATTGGTTTGCAACCTTTTCCACTGAGAGAAAGTTTTCTCTGAAGTAAATCCCAAATGTGAATTTTGTGAGCTATAGTTAAATAAGTTTTCCAGGGGGAGGGGCTATTCCCCTTTTCAATATATAAAAGATGGTCTATGGAGCAGAGGGACAGCATTTTAGTTTCCAAAGAGACCCACAAAGCATCTACTCCCCCGTTATGCCACAATGTGGCTTGTACTACTCAGGCTAAGTAGTAGTATGAAATTAAGTCTGGAACTCCCAGACCCCCCTGACTCCTGTGGCGGATCATAACTTTACTGTTGATTAGGTGTCTACCCTTGCCCCATATAAAATTTAGAAGGTCTTTTTATACATTTTTAAGTTCTGAAATTTTGATAGAAAAGAAGAGATAGAGGATTTTTGGTAAGATTGTCATCTTAAGGTGCGCAATAAGTCCATACAAAGAAAGTTTTAAACGGTTCAATTTTTCCAATGATTTCCTTATTGATAAGATAAGGGGCTTATAATTTAGGGTATACAGGTCCTTTAAATTGCTAGAGACATTGATTCCAAGGTATTTAATACTTTTCTTTGCCCAGATGAAGTCAAAATTAAGTTTAATTAATATCTTAGTATGTAGAGGGATCATTATTCCAATACCTTCACATTTCCCTTGGTTAATTTTGTATCCCGAGATGTCAGCAAAAGAGCAAATGAGGTTATAAAGAATCGGTAAAGAGATTAAAGGGACATGAAACCCAAATTTTTTCTTTCATGATTTAGAAAGAGAATGCAATTTTAAACATCTTTCTAATTTACTTCTATTATCTAATTTGTTTTATTCTCGTGATATTCATTGCTGAAAAGCATATCTAGATATGCTCAGTAGCTGCCGATTGGTTGCTGCACATAGAAGCCTCATGTGATTGGCTCACCCATGTGCATTGCTTTTTCTTCAACTAAGGATATCTAAAAAATGAAGCAAAATAAATAATAGAAGTAAATTGTAATGTTGTTTAAATTTGTATTCTCTATCTGAATCATGAAAGAAAGATTTTGGGTTTAGTGGCCCTTTAAGGGTTTTGTGAGTGTGAGAATAAGATCGTCTGCAAACAGGGAAAGTTTATGTGAGGTGTCACCAACTCTTATTCCCGAAATATCTGGGTTACTGCGTATACGGGTTGCTAACGGTTCAATGCAAAGGGCAAACAGGAGAGGGGACACCCTTGTCTAGTTCCATTATTTATGTCTATATTATTGGACTTGTATCCCGCAATTTTAACATATGCCGTGGGGGAAGAATAAATAGCTCATATTGCTGTTGTACCATTTGTAGAAGGTATGCCCAGTTAACCCTATCAAATGCCTTCTCTGCATCCATAGCTAGGAGCAGAAAAGGCATTCCCCTCTGGATAGAAATGTAAATTTAGTCAATAAGTTTGTGAACATTATCCGGGGCTTCCCTTCTCAAAATAAATCCCACCTGATCCAAATCCACCAGGAGTGGCAGTAAATGATTATGCCTATTTGCTAAAATATTTGTGAACATTTTTACATCCTGATTGATAAGGGAGAAATAAGGGCGATAATTTCCGCATTGAAGTTTACTTTTTCCCGGCTTGGGGACTACTGTGATTCTAGCCATCAGTAAATCAGGGGGGACAGGATGGCACTTCAGGATGGAATTGCAGAAAGAAACTAGATGGAGGAGGAGTACAGGAGCAAAAGTGTTGTAATAGCTGCTCGAGAATCCATCAGGACCTGGAGCTTTGGATATTTTTAGTTTCTTGATAACTATCAAAACTTCCTGTAGGAAAAATCTGCATTGAGAGAGCCAGATTCCTCCTGTGTTAAGGAGGGGGAGGGGCATTCCTAAAGGAAGCAGTGTATCTTAGATTGAAGTGATTTGTTATCAATATCAGTAGAGATGTTATATAATTTTTGATAATATTTAGCAAAAGTGTCAGCTATTTGTATGGGATTGTTGGTAGGGGAACCTGTTTGTGTTTGTATCTGTGAAATAGCCGAGACTTTGGTCATATCTCTAAGTTTGCTAGCCAGTAGCCTATATGGCTTATTCGCAAGCACAAAGTATTGGGAATCTAACTGGTGGATGGAGCATTGAGCATTTTCGGTAATAATTTTATCTAATTTGGCTCCTTTGTTTACCAATTCTGGTGGAATGGATGATTCAGGGGAGCATCTGTGTTGAAGTTCTAGGCCTTTGATTTCTGTTTTTAATTTGAAGAGGGGTTGGTTATTCTTTTTACTAACTATACTAGCTTCTCTAATAAGGGCTTCTCTGATATATGCTTTGTGAGCTGCCCATTCTATAAGGGGGGTTATCTGTAGAGTTTTTATTAAAGGACATATATGATTGGATATGTTCAGTGATCTTTTGGAGGATTAAACTGTCTTTTACTAATGTCGGATTGTAGGTCCAGGATATGTGTCAGTTGGGGTTTACTAGTCCTGTTAGGGACGTTTTGACCAGGGTATTGACCAGGGTATTGCGGGTATTCTTTGTCCCATGTCTTAGGAGTTTGTTCTCTAGTAAAATGGGTCTCCTGTAATAAAGCAATGTGTGCTCTTATTGATTTATATTCCATCAGGACTTTTTTTCCTTTTAATGTTAGAGTGGAGTCCCCTAACATTATAAGTAATTATATTTATGGACATCCAGGTGTTTTAGTAAATTGATAGCTTGTGTGCATCATTGTGTGAGTATTTGTAAAATTAAAAGAAACTTACCCCACAGGAGAGAGCTGGCACCAACCCTTCCCCTGCGTCTATTGAGATTTGCTAATATGAAAGAAGGTAATTTGGCTATTAAAGACACACAAAAAAGAACCGTTAACCCATGGATATAACATATTAAAGTATACTGAGTTAGTCTCTTAACAATTACGTCATGTACTGTAAAAAGAAAATAAGTAAGAAAACAAAACCAAAAAATGCATAAAAATAACATACATTTAAATCTGGATTTTGAGGGATACATGTCTCCAATGGGTGCAACCCAACTTTCAAAATAAAATGACTTTAACTATGCCAAACAGTTATGAAACATAACAACCTGAAACAGAAACAATATGTAATAGAACTTCCTTTCTTTTATATAGTTATTTTTTTTTCCTATCATCTTTTGTCCCCTTTTTTCTTACAGGGGATATATCTGGTCTTTCCTAAATGTTCAAGTTTGTTCTGAAGCCAGGAAGTGCTTCAGGGGATTAATTCCAAATAAAGTCCTTCCGAAGAAGTTTATCCTTTGGAGGAGGTAAATAGGTATTCATAGTGGTTCGGACTCAAGCTGCCATTCTGCATGTTTTTGATATGGCCTCCCTTTCCTACTTCTGACCATTCTCTGGAAAAGTTGTTTTTAGAAGGTTTTGCCTGTTGGGGTTGATTAGTCAATTGAATAGGAATTGAGAGCTTCTTCATGAACTCAATTCCTTCTTCGAGACAAGAACAAGAATAGAGTAGCTTGTTGTATAGAAAGGTGAGTTTGAATGAGAAAGCCCAACGGTAGCGGATTTGTGCCTTGTTTAATGTCAGGGTTACTGGTTTGAGGGCTCTGTGTTTCTTCAGGGTGACCAGAGAGAGGTCAGAGAATAATTAAAGTGAGTGACCTTTAAACTCAATTTGTTGGAGTTTTTGGGATTCCTGTAGGATTTGGTCCTTAAAGTAATAGTAGTGCATCTTTACAATTACATCTCTTGGATTAGAGCAGAGCTTTCCAAACTTTTCATGTTGGTGACACACTTTGTAGACCTACATCATTTTGCGACACAGTAATTCAGTTGTACTAGCAAAAAGTAGGTTAAGATCCTTCAGGAATATTACTCAAATCCTAAGAGCGGATAATGTCAGATATAGATGGGGATACCCAACAAGGCTCATAGTTACTAAGAATGGTGAGACTCACACAATTTTTACCCCTAAAGAAGGGTTTGACCTGCTACAAAGCTGGGGCCTAACTTCAGCTAAACCCCGATCAGAAGCAGATTTT
This sequence comes from Bombina bombina, assembly GCF_027579735.1. Taxonomy (NCBI): domain Eukaryota; kingdom Metazoa; phylum Chordata; class Amphibia; order Anura; family Bombinatoridae; genus Bombina; species Bombina bombina. The sequence continues at coordinate 1,312,150,036 of NC_069500.1, forward strand.
TTGACCTCTAGAGACTGCTCTGAAACCACGAGCACGGCTCAATCATCGCAGAAACCTAGTCGTACCGACACCCCGCAGGTCACAAGAATCCGAGCTAGTGCCCTAGAATTCACTCCTGGACTCCAAAAGCCTACTAAATGAGAGATAGATAGCTCTGGTCTTTACACCTAACCGCTCCTGTTACCATACTGTTTCTACATCTGAAATTGAGCAAAATGTATATCTTGTTGAATATATTTATCATGTGTTAATTGTTCATTATCTAAATGGTGTGGGGCGACCCGGGATTCCCCGTGAAGGAGGGGCTGCTTGCCCAGAGATACCTGATTTCCTAAGTAATTATCTCCTCGCGGTTAGGACTCAAGGGTGCTCCCTACCCCATTGTACTATCCAGGTAGCTAGACCTCCCTTGAACATTTACTTGTTACTAAATTGAATTATTCCTAGGGATAGTAGAGACCTTGGTCCATTTCATAACACTAATGATATCTATCACTATGTTAGTAGATAGGTAATATGCTATTCAGTCTGTTGTAAAGACAATGGTTTGTTCTTTTTGTTCATACTCCCCCAATGACAGTCAATCTACATCCACAAGTTACATACTTGTACTACCCCCCCCCCCCCATATACGCAAATTTATTTGTGCTATCCCCTTGTACGGGGACTGGAGAAGTCAGTTTTGTATTCAAACACACTTCTCCTCTTGGTGATCCAGTGGTTCACCATACTGGCTACAGTCTTTAAATCTCACCTAATTCACACAATTACGATTGGCTCAAACCTATAGTCTTACTTTGTACTGTCTGTGTTCAACAGTTGTTTGTCCAGTTCATTTGTTTAACATTTTCACGTTCTCTCTTTTACTTTTCTCTCATTACACCCCAGGTGTTGTTATTGTCCACTAATACGAACGCTGAACTTAGGGCTCATCAAGTGCCATATTTAGGTGCGCAGACCCAGGCGGGGTGAGTTACATTCCTAATTCCTCTCCTTTTCCTTGTCCCTTATTGCCTACCCCCCCCCCCTTACCCTTCCTAAACTTAAAGATGGCGGCGACTTCTAATAGTATTTCCTTTGCAACCTTAAATGTCAAAGGACTTAATTCACAAGAAAAGAGAAGCATGCTTACCAATATCATGAGGTCTCTGAAAGTCCAAGTTGTATTTCTGCAAGAGACTCATTGGCTTGCGACAACCCAGAACCCATACAGAACCCCTGAATATCCTATAGTGGTCCTAGCCTCCCATACTGAGAAAACCAGAGGTGTAGCAATTGCCATACATAAATCCCTACATTTCGAACATATCCATGCAGAGAAAGATAACCAGGGACGATTCATATTGCTTAACTGCAAGTTAAATGGTATCCTGTTTACTCTTGCCAATATATACGCCCCAAACCAATTACAATCTAAATTCTTGAAAGGGATACTGGTTAAAATTGAGAAACACAGGACGGGAACGACAATCCTAGGGGGCGACTTTAATATGATTTGGGATCCCCTACTGGATAAGAAAGTTCAGAAAGGGAAAAAAATTGATGCATACTCTATAACCACTGCTAATAAATTTCGACAATACATTATCCAACATAATCTATACGACATATGGAGGGCGCTCCACCACGATGACAGAGACTATACATACTTCTCCAAACCCCATAATTCATACTCCAGACTTGATCATTTCTTCACTGACTCGTGGACCTTGAATAGAGTCTTAACGTCACATATTAGGGTTTGCCCTTGGTCGGACCATGACATTCTTACGTTTACCCTCTCTACAGATTTCACCACAGAATCTAGACCTAGTTGGAAACTCCCGAAACAAATGCTCCAAGATAAAACCTTTAGAGCCTCACTTCAAGCCTCTATTATAGAGTTCTTGAGAATAAATGAGACCCCAGATATGTCCCCTCAAACAGTGTGGGCTGCGCTGAAAGCATACATAAGAGGGATATGTATTAGAAGAAAGGCAATATTAAGACGCCAAGCTGGTCTACCTCTGGGTCTCCTCTTGGTTGAGCTACGCTCTGCAGAACAAGAGAATAAAAATTCTCCAACTACAGATCTGGCTGATAAAATTGGGGAACTAAGAGCACAACTGGCGGATAGGGAACTGCAGAGAGTTAAAGACTCCTATGCCCGATTCCGACAGCTGATGTACTGTCAAAGCAACAAGGCCTCGACCCTTCTTGCTCACAAATTAAAAGGCAGAACAGCGGCAGCTAGAATTCTGTCACTCAAAAGAGACACTACCTCGGTCTCCTCACCCAAAGAAATTGGAGAGACGTTTGCGTCCTACTACTCTGACCTATATCATCTTAAGCCTTCAATGGCTAACAAGGAATCCTCCGCACAGGAGGTTATAGACTTTCTGCAGAGCCTAGGTTTGCCAACTCTCCCAGAGGATGATAGAGAGGCACTCAAAGCCCCATTCTCCCTCACGGAACTTAACCTAGCCATTAAGCATACTCAGAATAACAAAGCTCCAGGTCCTGATGGCTTCCCGGCAGCCTTTTACAAACTGTTCAAAACAGAACTAAACAAGATCCTCCTGAGGGTCTTTTGTGAAGCCCGAGAGACAGGTTCATTTCATAAAGAATTTTTACAGGCAGTGATCCTGCCCATTCCTAAACCGGACAAAGACCCCTCGTTATGTACGAGTTATAGACCAATCTCATTAATAAATGGGGATGTTAAACTTTATGCGAAACTATGGGCTAACCGCCTTAATAGCTTACTCCCAAAGGTGATCCATACGGACCAGGTCGGGTTCACGTTCGGTAGGGAAGGCCCAGACAACTCTCGGAAAATGTTGAACATACTTACAGAGTCATCCCGGCTGAGGTTACCCATGCTGGCCCTGTCACTAGACGCAGAGAAAGCGTTTGACAGGGTCAGATGGGAATACTTGTGGCACACGCTCGCCCAATTTGGCATACCTAACGTAGTGATCACGGCAATACAAGCCCTATATTCTTACCCCTCTGCAACGGTTAGAGGTCTGGGATTTGCCTCTCCGACCATTCATATTACTAATGGCACTAGGCAAGGATGCCCTCTGTCACCCTTAATTTTCTCCATGGCCATTGAACCTTTGGCTCAGGCTATTAGGCAATCACGCGCAATCAGAGGTGTCCAACTTGGCAGGGAGGCTGTGAAGATAGCATTGTACGCGGATGATGTGACACTATTCCTAACGAATCCAATAGGCTCCTTGCCGGCACTTTTTGATATTGTCGCCGAGTTTGGAGCTCACAGCTACTATAAGGTTAACGTCTCCAAAACGGAGGCTCTACCGGTATGCATTCCAACCTTTGAATTGGATGTATTGCAAACATCATACTCCTTCCGATGGTCACAAACCACTATTCGACACCTGGGGGTACAACTTGGTCCGGATCCGAAAATGGTGATCAATGTTAACTACACAGATCTCATTAGAGTGGTCACCGAGCTTACCTCTTCCTGGAGTCTTAAAGAGATTTCGTGGCTGGGTCGTATTGCATCTTTTAAGATGACGATCTTGCCTAAAATCCTATATTACTTTCGTTGCATCCCACTAAATGTCCCCAATGCTTTAATAGACAAGCTCCAATCTCTTGGACAACGCTATATTTGGGGCAAATCTAAGCCTCGGATTGCGGCGAAAATACTTCAAAAAAAATATGAATATGGAGGGGTTGCAATGCCTAGTATACGTGGCTACTATGAAGCAACCAGGTTATCACATATCATGGCATGGGCGAACAAAGGAGAACCGCAGGGATGGAAAAATATAGAGGCACTAGCCCTCCCTTTGGGCTTAGAACTAGCGGACCTACCCTGGATCCCTAGCCACTGCCTAGATGATCTGGGACTAAAAAACGCCATTGTTAGAGATACTCTAAAAGTTTGGCATCACCTTAGAAACCTACGCAACATTGCCCCGCATCCGTCCCCCATTCATTCCCTGTCAGCTTTGCTGACAGCTCTACCTGACACACATGTCCTACATTGGTGTGAGTGGGGCCTGCATTCGATTTCCCACCTATACCCCGCCGGTACTCTACTCACTCCACATACTATCGGAACAATTATCCCAGAACCCCCTCTTTGGGTTTCTTTTGAATACTCGAGACTTTACACTTTTATGACATCCTGGGGATTCACCAAGACCCTAAATAGACCCCTGACTAACTGGGAAAAACTGTGGCAGCTTCCTATCAAGACTCCTAGACTCATATCGTTTCACTATGACCTCCTACAGATGTCCACTAACAGAGACAGACCCTGGCAACTAAGGGCCTGGGAGGGAGACCTATCCAGACCAATTACAGATAAGGACCTACGCACAGCTATGACGTTAACTAAAAAGACGGTTCACTGTGCAAACACCTTGGAGGCCTACATGAAGCTATTTCTGAAATGGTACTACACCCCCTCGAGACTGTCACAAATGTTTCCTACAACGTCTCCTATGTGCTGGAGAGAATGCATGCAAAGAGGCTCAGATATACATGTATGGTGGGACTGCCCAACACTTGCACCCATGTGGGGTCGGATAGCTAACCTATGCACCAACCTAGGGCTCTCTATCCCACTCACCCCTGTAATAGCTCTTCTGCACATCTTTCCAAGAAACGTTCCAGCCCATGTTTCCAAACTGATCATCTTTGTCCTAGCGGCCATGAAACTGGCAATAGCAAGGGCCTGGAAGCAGGCCATCCCTCCAGATATTTCAACTGTTACATCTATAATACAGATGTACGCCAAAATGGAACAAAGTTTCTATTTTAATATGGATAAAGAAGACCTATATTGGCAGATTTGGGAGCCTTGGTTTACTTACCAGGGAAATCATAGTTAAATATGTAGACATGAGACAATCCCCGACCACCCACTTTAACGCATTTTATTTCTCATACCTAGTTATAATGTGGTAGGCAATTGATGACTCCCGCCTTTCTGAATCTATTGTCAAAGTCTGACCACCCTCCTCCTCTCCCCTTTTCCCGCTCCCCCCCTCCCCTCTACCCCCCCCCCCCCTCCTATAATATGCTCTGCCCTAACCCGATCTCTCTCCCCCCCCTCTCCACCCTCTCAAGGGAGGTCTCCCCCGCCTGGGAATCCGCATTAGGGTCACTAGTAGAAGTGTGTTGAAAGGCATTTCCGAACTGACTCTATGAAGTCTATAGAAAGTTGAGTTCATGTATGGGACTGGAATATTACCCTGGTCCCTATATTTAGGTTTGTTCATAATAACTGAAAATGAGGTTTATGTAAATGTCATTATATTTTAAATCTGATATGCTCATTCCAGATGTTTTAGTTCACCAATAATGTATATACCCACGATGTGGCTACAACAAAAGTATTGTATGTATACATGTATAGTTCCTGGACATTTGTGTTGTAATATTTGTTGTTATGCATATTCCTCAATAAAAAGATTTAAAAAGGAAAAAAAAAAAAAAAGTAGGTTAAACTAACTTGTTTTAAGAGATATGAACACATACATAAATTATATAATAACAAAGTAACAGTATGTATGTGCAAGAATTAAAAAAAGTTTAATAACACCAATAGCTACTTACTATTTTAATGGGATGTATGAGGTTGATGGGATGAACACAGTTTCGGAATATTTGGTGTAATATTAGATAAAGATACTCACATTTCATCATTAAGCATTTTTAAGCTTCCACTTCCTATCTATATATAAAGAGCAGGAGCAGTAATGCACTACTGGGAGCTAGTTGCAAAAAAATCCCACTGACTTCTGACTTCAGCTCAGCATTTAAGCTGCCACCCTCAGAGCTCTGTGAGTCCGACTGACTTCTGCCTGCGCTGCAAACACACTGCTATCCCACTCACTGGCTACACTTGCAGTCACGAGCCAATTAAGGAGACTACACATGCAGTCAGGAGCCAATGTGCCGCCAAATCTGCCAATGGGAATAGTTTCAGTTCCCACTGAGCTGTGCCAATTGGTTAAGATGATCTGTGACCCACTAGGTATCAATCATGTGTCAACCATGTGATATGCATAGCAGGCAGGTGGAAAGTCAGAAACCAAAAAACAATTTAAAAAAAAAAAATGTAATTTAAAAAAATGTGTGCTGAAGCAGGGACACACCTACACACTGCTGCCGACACACTAGTGTGTCCCGACACACAGTTTGGAAAGCACTGGATTAGAGGGTATTTGTGGTTTATCCAGGGATCTATGTGCTCTATCCATCAGGAAGTTAGATTTTTCAATGGATGGCAGGAGCTGTTGGAAGAGATTAGTAAGTGATAGTGTGGGGTTGGAATAGGACTCCGGGAGGTTTCTTATCTGATGTTGGATCTCCGGCATTTATTTTCCATATCTTCCAATTGTAGTTCCAGTGTTTGGATTTGTGTTTGTTGGCTTTGGAATTGATTTTGTAAAAGTGGGATTTCTTCAGATAAGTTCTCTACTTTAGTTTCTAATCGCTAGATTTAGAGTTTTGTCGGTAAAGACCCGCGTAGCTAACGCTGCTTTTTTCCCCAACGCACCCTTCCAACAACGCTGGTATTTAGAGTTGTCTGAGGGGCTGCGTTAGGCTCAAAAAAGGGTGCGTTGAGCCTAATTTAGCTCCACTTCAACCCTCAATACCAGCTTTGCTTACGGTAGCGGTAAGCTGGGAAAACGTGCTTGTGCACGATATCCCCATAGGAAACAATGGGGCATTTTGGGCTAAAAAAAACCTAACACCTGCAAAAAAGCAACGTTCAGCTCCTCACGCAGCCCCATTGTTTCCTATGGGGAAACACTCTCTAAGTCTGCACCTAACACTCTAACATGAACCCCCAGTCTTAACACCTCTAACCTTACACTTATTAACCTCTAATCTGCCGCCCCCCACTATCGCTGACACCTGCATTATATTATTAACCCCTAATCTGCCGCTCCGGAAACCGCCGCAACCTACATTATCCCTATGAACCCCTAATCTGCTGCCCCTAACACCGCCGACCCCTATATTATATTTATAAACCCCTAATCTGCCCCCCCAACGTCGCCGCTACCTTACCTACACTTATTAACCCCTAATCTGCCGACCGGACCTCGCCGCCACTATAATAAATGTATTAACCCCTAAACCGCTGCACTCCCGCCTCGCAAACACTATAATAAATTTTATTAACCCCTAATCTGCCCTCCCTAACATCGCCGCCACCTACCTACAATTATTAACCCCTAATCTCCCGCCCGCACCGTCGCCGCTACTATAATAAAGTTATTAACCCCTAAACCTAATTCTAACCCTAACACCCCCTAACATAAATATAATTTAAATTAAACTAAATAATATTCCTAAAATTAACTAAATTAATCCTATTTAAAACTAAATACTTACCTTTCAAATAAAACAACTTTGTATTTATTTTAACTAGGTACAATAGCTATTAAATAGTTAATAACTATTTAATAGCTACCTAGTTAAAATAAATACAAAGTTGCCTGTAAAATAAATATAAATCCTAAAATAGCTACAATGTAATTATTAGTTATATTGTAGCTATATTAGGGTTTATAACTAGGTACAATAGCTATTAAATAGTTAATAACTATTTAATAGCTACCTAGTTAAAATAAATACAAAGTTGCCTGTAAAATAAATATAAATCCTAAAATAGCTACAATGTAATTATTAGTTATATTGTAGCTATATTAGGGTTTATTTGATAGGTAAGTATTTAGTTTTAAATAGGATTAATTTAGTTAATTTTAGGAATATTATTTCGTTTAATTAAAATTTTATTTATGTTAGGGGGCTGTTAGGGTTAGGGTTAGAGTTAGGTTTAGGGGTTAATAACTTTATTATAGTAGCGACGACTGTGCAGGCGGGAGATCAGGGGTTAATAATTGTAGGTAGGTGGCGGCGATGTTAGGGAGGGCAGATTAGGGGTTAATAAAATTTATTATAGTGTTTGCAAGGCGGGAGTGAGGCAGTTTAGGGGTTAATAAATTTATTATAGTGGTGGCGAGGTCCGGTCGGCAGATTAGGGGTTAATAAGTGTAGTTAGGTAGCGGCGACGTTGGGGGGGCAGATTAGGGGTTAATAAATATAATATAGGTGTTGGCGATGTTAGGGGCAGCAGATTAGGGGTTCATAGGTATAATGTAGGTGACGGCGGTGTCCGGTCGGCAGATTAGGGGCTAAAAAAGTTTATTAGAGTGGCGGCGATGTGGGGGGGCCTCGGTTTAGGGGTACATAGGTAGTTTATGGGTGTTAGTGTACTTTAGAGCACAGTAGTTGAGCTTTATATTCACGCATTAGCCCATAAAGCTCTTAACTACTGACTTTTTTTGTCAGTAGGAGTCTTGTCGGTAGAGGGTCTACCGCTCACTTCTCCCAAGACTCCAATTACCAGCGTTAGGCAGATCACATTGAAAAGATAGGATACGCAATTGGCGTAAGGGGATCTGCGGTAGCCTGGAATCGCGGTAGGGAAGAGAGCGGTTGACCCTTTCCTGTCTGACTCTAAATACCAGCGGGCGGTAAAAAGCAGCGTTAGGACCCCTTAACGCTGCTTTTGACGGCTAACGCAGAACTCTAAATCTAGGTGTAAGTGTGCTGTTCGGCCCCCTATCTCCAGGATATCATGTTTGATTTCAGAGAGAGCTGATTTGAATTCCTCTTGAAATTTGTCTGAGTAGATTAATGTTAGCTGAGTTATCAACTTCAAGTGATATGGGTTCTTATGAACTGTTGTCTGCAAGATCAGGTTCCAAAGCTAGGTTCTTCTTTTTCAGAAAAAGCAAAAAGAAAGAAGATTCCACAAAATAAGTGCAATCTCAAAGTCTAGGATACAAAGCACATATAGACACAGGACCAGAAGATTCAATGCAAAAGCAATAATTCTTTATATGTGAATATATATATAAAGTGCATAAAAAAAAAAACCAAAAAAAAACCACATATATGTACAGTTCAAAACATACAATACATCAACCATACAAATACATTCATACTCATAACAGTAAAAAGGGGTACCCCAATTGAGCAGCAAGAAGTTTTCAACTTATTATTAATAAGGTGCACCATATGAGTCCAGAGACTGTAATTTCCAATTTTAACAAAATATTGGAGCAAACTTTAGGATGCTTTAGAATACATGCAGTTAATTGCATAAGCCAACCATCATAGAGCAGAAATTGCACAGGAAATAACTTTGAAATCATGCAGTTAGTTGAATAAGCCAGATGTCATGAAGCAAGAATCATAGCGTTATTGCAAAAGATCGTCAGTGCAATGTAAATTAATATGTTAGACTCATAAAGCTCAGTCCTGTCCAAACATCCAGATGTTCTGTGTAAATGTTAGCAGTCAAGCAGTAAAGCAAAGTTCATTCCTTATCAGTATTGCAACAATAAAAAAGCGCAGTCTCTGTAGCAAAAGCTCAGTTGCAGTAAAAAGGATATAAGTACTATACACATTTCATTGGTGCATTTTCTCTTAGTGAACAGAAAGCCATAAAGTCACTTTGCAAATATATATGCTTCGTAAGCACATCACCACTTATCAAAGACAGGTAATCACATACCAGCCGCATCGAGCGGCATGCTTGTATTTAGAGCAACGTGATCCTCATCCGTCTGTGAGTATATGGTCAAAAGCGGCACAGTGTCCCAATACAAAGATTCTTGATACTTGCTTTCAAGCGGGGTAACTCTCCCCTTGAGTGGGGTTTAGATGTTAGATAGCGACCTCAAGGGGAGAGTTACCAGCAAGTATCAAGAATCTTTGTATTGGGACACTGTGCCGCTTTTGACCATATACTCACAGACGGATGAGGATCACGTTGCTCTAAATACAAGCATGCCGCTCGATGCGGCTGGTATGTGATTACCTGTCTTTGATAAGTGGTGATGTGCTTACGAAGCATATATATTTGCAAAGTGACTTTATGGCTTTCTGTTCACTAAGAGAAAATGCACCAATGAAATGTGTATAGTACTTATATCCTTTTTACTGCAACTGAGCTTTTGCTACAGAGACTGCGCTTTTTTATTGTTGCAATACTGATAAGGAATGAACTTTGCTTTACTGCTTGACTGCTAACATTTACACAGAACATCTGGATGTTTGGACAGGACTGAGCTTTATGAGTCTAACATATTAATTTACATTGCACTGACGATCTTTTGCAATAACGCTATGATTCTTGCTTCATGACATCTGGCTTATTCAACTAACTGCATGATTTCAAAGTTATTTCCTGTGCAATTTCTGCTCTATGATGGTTGGCTTATGCAATTAACTGCATGTATTCTAAAGCATCCTAAAGTTTGCTCCAATATTTTGTTAAAATTGGAAATTACAGTCTCTGGACTCATATGGTGCACCTTATTAATAATAAGTTGAAAACTTCTTGCTGCTCAATTGGGGTACCCCTTTTTACTGTTATGAGTATGAATGTATTTGTATGGTTGATGTATTGTATGTTTTGAACTGTACATATATGTGTTTTTTTTTTGGGTTTTTTTTTTATGCACTTTATATATATATTCACATATAAAGAATTATTGCTTTTGCATTGAATCTTCTGGTCCTGTGTCTATATGTGCTTTGTATCCTAGACTTTGAGATTGCACTTATTTTGTGGAATCTTCTTTCTTTTTGCTTTTTCTAAAAGCAACGGTTGCACTATAGCGTTTATTACTATTATTCTAGGTGAGCTTTACTAAAAAACCTTTTTTATAGTTCTTCTTTTTCAGTTGTGATTTGCTTAGGCAGTCTTTTACAGATTGATTTCTGCTTTTCCGGACTGGAAGAGGGGTCTTCATGAATATGATAGAGTTAAGCTGAGATATTTAGATTGAGACCCTATACAGGGATAGACTTAGTACCAGGGCACTTTAAATATTTCTCATAAATGGGTTTGCAGAAGGATTAAGAACACTGTTCCAGGTTGAAGCAGTGTGATTATACCATAGCAGATCTTGTTAGATGGGCATAGTGTCTCTGAGTTGGGATGCACCCAAAGGATTATGTATCTTACTACCCCATTAGTGTGATGTTGCTTAGTTTTGACTGGTAGTGTTGCAGGGTAAATAAGCCAATGTAGGGATTCTCTGAAATACGGGGTTCTCCATGCAGAGAGAGAATCAAATTGAAGCTTTGAGCACAGAATGATTGTTATCTTGAGTAAGGAAAACCCTGTTAAGGTGACTCCCAGCGGGTATTTCCCTGTGATCCCCTGAGATGGGATGAACCAGGAGGCTGGGTAAAGCCGTAAAGAAAACAGGGTCTTTCCAAATGATCAGCCCATGAGCCTACATTGAACTGGCAAGTTTAAGGAGGTTTTTGGCCCCCTGAGTTATTTCAGGTTTCAGTGAATGAGTGGGCATTAGCTAATTGAGGGGCCCTCTTTTATGCTCCTTTCTCTGTTGTGGAGTTGCCCCCCCTGTCTATGTAAATAGTAAGGAGAGAAAAAGCATTCACTAGGCCAAGACGGTTGGTTCCTGCTCAAATTTTACTGAAATGTGAATGTGTAGCCCATGGACAATGTGGGGTGTATCTAAATCCCCTCTAATTCTAGGAAAGGAGGTACTCCTTGTTTTTCCTTATGTGGGTGAGCAATTTTCTGTATTGTCCTTTTGGGGATGTGTGTTTAGAAGTCAATTATCTCCTGCAGAGATGAGTGCATAGTAAGGCTATAACAGGTCTCACACTCACTACACCTTCTTAGGATTTCTTTCGGATTTCTTTAATCCCGATCAATAGGCCTTAACTATAGAGAACCTTAACTTCAGGAGGAATCCCCTTCCTTCTGAGCCAGAACACTGACTTGGATCTGATATCAGGTCATGAATGTGACTGGTAATGGCAGGTGCATCAGACATCTCTAGCGTTTTATAGCAGGAACTTCCAACTATAATTTTATTGCTCAGGAACTCTGATAGGTGCAGTTATACAAGTGGAAGGGTAGTGGATTCCAACTTCGGATCAGAGCCCCAACCATCCGAACCAGGCCACAGTTCTAAGTCAGGTAGTAGGCTGCAACCGCGGCAGCCGGGAGCAAGATTAAATCTCAGCCTTGTCATCCGGCTCCGGAGCGAGGCCCTGACCCTCCGGAACAGGCCACCCAGCTATCAGATAATCAGGCCTTTGAGGAATAGTGATGGCATTTAGTCCTGAATCTGAAGTCGCTGTAAGGCTGCAAGTACGATGACAAAGCTGGGTCTGATGTAAAGCCGCAGCCGCGGCAGACGGGATCAAGGGTAGATCTCTATAGATTCACTTGGCTCCGGAGCAGAGCCCCAACCCTCCGGAGCTGATTTTAAAGTTATCAGATGAACTAGCCTTCAGGTTTAGGTGAGGTTGTTCACACTCGGTTCCAGCTTTGGTGCAAGGCCGCAATCACTGCAGACCCTATCTGACAGTATAACCTGTTCTCAATAACTTGGGGTATTCACTCAGCAAAACACGATATTTAAGTCTCAAGGTTTTACCAGAAATATAACAAATTAGTGGTAAAGTATACGGAGTTTCTCTGAGATGCGACTGTTCAGCTCAGCCCGAAAAACACATTTTTTAACGCATTTTGTAATTGTTAGTAAGTCATTAGTAACAATACTTTTGAAAAAAGATTTCAAAAGAGATACTGCTATTAACAACATTTGCTAAATAATAGTTTACCTTTATATATGATGTTATCTGTATTTATGTACAAGATCTCTACAATAGTGTAGTGTGTCTGACACCCATGAAGACACTAAATGGAAAATACTCACAAATGGATATAAAGTAAAATCACGGAAGGTTTATTGAAGACACGTCAGTTCAGAATATTAATACATCCAAAAGCAAAACAACTTTAAACAAAGTTAAAAGTTCTACACGTTTCAGCAGATAACAACAATCAAACAGGAACTAAATCCCCCAACATAACAAGTTCAACATGCTGTATCTATAGTCAAGAATGCCCCTAAGCAACATGCATGTGGAAACAAGATTTCTTGTTTAATTTGAAAATAGAATTTGACAATACATATAAAATACCTTTAATTTAAAGCGCAAACGAGTTATACTTTTTTTCTTTTTATTTACTATTATCTTTCTTATTAAAGAATGTGCAGTCTAAAAAAATATAAAAACTAAAACTAAAAAGGTTCAAAACATTTAAAATATTTATAAAACTCATATGCATTTTAGAAGAAATCCAAAGAATTTATGTCAGATCATATTTTTTTTCTGGTTTTATCAAAATTATATTCAAATTTGTTTAATTTGAAATCCATTGCATATGGGCAAGTAATCCTTTCCATGTAAACCTAGTGATATGGCATTAATATATTGATGATGTCATCTGTACATGGCAAGGCAGTAGGGAACTACTAGATAAATTCACTTTCACCCCTGTCTTACACAAAACAGAGATTATGCTCTTATATTTATCTATACAAACAGAAGACAATACAATAATAATTAAAACTCATTGTAATACATGCGATAAAGTATATATAAGACATGACAGTTGTCACCACCTCCGTTGGTTGAAAACTATTTGGAAAGGACAATTTCATAGTATTAAAAGACACTGCAGTGATTTTAAAGATTTCAAACAGCAGTCTATAATGTTAAATTAGATTTATAGAGAAGAGACACTGTCTTAATATGACAGAATCAATAAGAAAAAATGAGATTGGTATACTTGCTCTGGATTTTGTATTGTGACTCTTTTTAACAAGAATTTTGGAACAATTAATCAGATTATAAAAGTATGTCACATTTTTTTTAAAAAATGTGAAGGTTCCTAAAGGGATATAAAGCCCAAACTTTTTTTTTCATGATTTAGGTAGAACATACAATTTTAAACAACCTTCCAGTTTACTTCTATTATCTAATTTGTTTCATTCTCTTAGTATCATTTGTTGAAAGAAGCAGCGATGCACTACTGGTTTCTAACTGAACACATGGGTGAGCCAATGACAATCAGTATATATGTGCAGCCATCAATCAGCAGCTATTGAGCCTATCTAGATATGCTTTTCAGCAAAGAATATCAAGATCATAAAGCAAATTAGATAATAGAAGTAAATTAGAAAGTTGTTTCAAATTGCATACTCTTTCTAAAACATGAAAGAAAAAAATTTGGGTTTCATGTGCCTTTAAGTTTAATTAAATTAGTAAAGCACAGAACTTCATAAAGAGCTTCAATTCTTGCTCACTATCATCTTATCACATTATCGGCTTAGCATTCCAGCAATATTTAACATTAATTTTACTATATTTGTATGTGTATATATGACTGTAAATACATATATACATATATAAATACATTAATATATATGTACACATATATAGACATACTGTATATATATATATATATATATATATATATATATATATATATATATATATATACGTTGATTGGAGTAGCCGTGTTAGTCCAGAGATTTAGATATCAAAATAACAAGAGTATTGCATTGAGCAATGATACTTTTTTTATTGGACTAACTATACATTTATAAGTTGACAAGCTTTCGGAAGAGTTCCTTCCTTTATCAAGTCTAAAGCAATACTGACCAATTCAATGGAATTTACAGATTATATCTTGAAACACAGAATAGCTAAGAAGACAGTGCAGGGAGAGGAGGAGGTGTCGTAAAAATCATGAGGGGGGCTTAGGCAACAGGCAGACAGTGTCCAGTGTAGGAGAACAGACAGGGGAAATATATAGCTTTACATAGAGCATATACTGACATAAAGTTATATATCAACATTGAATCAATATCTATAAAGATGTGAAATTGTATTTACAGGGGGAATACAAAAGTTAAAAAAAAAAGACAAAAGTGTGGACATAGGCTTACCTGTGTACCTATGTATAAAGAATGTGGAATATACAATGTAATTGACTAAATGAAAGTACATTACAAAAAATTTTGATAATGTGTTAAGAATCCAGAGTCCACATTTAGTCCAGAATTAAACAGGTTGAAGTGCATTATCATTTTCATTTCAAAGGTTTTTCTTTCCATGGTGTTTTTGAAGTTGCCTCTGAGAATTTTGATTTTGAGGTTTTGGATGGAGTGGTCAGGTTGGGTGAAATGGTGACCAACAGGGGTGCAGTATTTTGTTTCACAGTGGTTTTTGATTGAGTGTCTGTGTAAGTTCATTCGAAGGTGCAGTTTTTGGCTTGTTTCTCCAATATAGCATCCCATTTCACATGCAGTGCAATGTATCATGTATACCACATTTGCAGATATACATGAATATGCCCCTTTAATGTTATAAGATTTATTATTGTGATTTGCTGTGCTGCTTTCACAAACGTGTTGACACAGTTTGCAGAGAGCTTTATAGCAGCACTTGGTTCCTTTCTGAGTGTTCTTTTTCTCAAGGGGTAGCTTCCTATGTACCAGTTTCTGCTTTAGGTTTGGTGGTTGTCTGTATGCCAGGATTGGGGGTTTTGGGAAGATTTTTTTTAGTGTGGGATCCTCTAAGAGTAGTGGCTGTAAGTCTTTTATGATTTTTCGTATCCCTTCCACAGCAGGGTTGTATTTGACTACTAGTGGGATACGTGATATGTTTTTCTTCTCCCTGTATTGTAGCAAGTGTTCACGTGGAGTATTGAGGGTAGAGTTAATTTTTTTATTTATAATCCTTGTTTTGTAACCTTTTTCTCTGAATGATTGGGACAGTGTGATGAGGTGTTTGTCACGGTCCTTGGTATCTGAGCAAATTCTGTGGTATCTTGTAGCCTGATTGTAGATTATGGATTTTTTTATGTGATTGGGGTGGGAGCTGGAGCTGTGGAGGTAGCTGCATCTATCTGTTGGTTTCCTGTATACAGATGAGTGCAGTTTGCCATTTGTGATGGATATTGTTGTATCCAGGAAGCTGACACAGTCTCTAGAAAAGTTCATTTTAAGCTTGATTGATGCATGAAATAGATTAAATGATTTATGAAAATGTTCAAGGTTTTTTTCTCCTTCTGTCCATATGATGAAAATATCATTGATGTAGCGAAAGTATTTGAAGGGTTTGTAAAGGGTGAGTGGCTAGGAATCTCTGTTCTAAGTCAGCCATGAAGAGGTTTGCGTACTGTGGTGCCATTTTGGTGCCCATGGCTGTTCCCATGGTTTGTAAGTAGATGGAGTGGTTGAAGATGCAACACTTCCACAAAGCACAACAACAAAATTTTATCAAGAAGAAAAAGAAGAAACTTGCATGCTTGTCACAAAACAGAATAAAACACCAAATGCAAGAAAACAGAGCTCCAGGTGACAGATCAACTACAACTTCAACAACAAATGACCAAACGTCCACAGACAATAACAGCACCTCATTTAAAACGCAAACTGCCACCAACCAAGAAAACCACACAGAAAACTCAGGGATTGTGAACCTTTCAAACTACCACCTGTTAGGGCCAGAGATATCAGTACTGTGTAAAGGATTATCATTCTGTCCAAGTACAAATCTAGACAAAATCCAACTGTACTCAGACTTAGAAGAATTCTTCAGGAGATTGCGGCTAAAAGAATTCTTCTATGACAAAGAAAATACCAGCACTATGGAGGACTACAATGGAAGGAAAAAGAACACAATCTTCACACCTGCACCAGGACGCAACACAAAATTGGACAGCTATATTGAAAGCTTCCGGTTGAGAACAGCATCCCTGCTTAACACACAGCAGAAAGAAATAATGTACAACCTCTCACACTTATAATGAAAATATTACCATTAAGCCTGCGGACAAGGGAGGAGCAGTGGTGATTATGAATACACAGGACTACATCACAGAGGGAAATAGACAATTATCAGATCAAACTTATTACAAAAAACTGGAAAAGGACCCCACCCAGGAATACACTTTGCAACTTAGAAAACTAATTAAAACATTCCCTAAACACACACAACATAAACTGGACAAACTGGTGCCCTCTAACCCTAGCAAAGGGACATTCTACATGCTCCCAAAAATCCACAAACCAGGGAACCCAGGAAGACCAATAATAACAGGCATGGACACTCTGACTGAGCAAATATCGGGTCTAGTGGAGAATATTCTTAAGCCTTTAGTTATTAACACCACTAGCTTTATAAAAGACACCACTGATTTTCTTAACAAAATCAGCCAGATAACAGAATTGCCAGAGGATACTATACTTGTGACAATGGATGTGGAATCCCTGTACAGCAATATTCCACATAAAGATGGTATTGATGCCTGCTTAAACTTTCTTTCTTCCAACAGCCCTAACCAGACATATAGTGCTTCTACAGTCAGTAAACTTACAGAATTTATACTTACTCACAATTATTTCATCTTCAACCACTCCATCTACTTACAAACCATGGGAACAGCCATGGGCACCAAAATGGCACCACAGTACGCAAACCTCTTCATGGCTGACTTAGAACAGAGATTCCTAGCCACTCACCCTCACAAACCCTTCAAATACTTTCGCTACATCGATGATATTTTCATCATATGGACAGAAGGAGAAAAAAACCTTGAACATTTTCATAAATCATTTAATCTATTTCATGCATCAATCAAGCTTAAAATGAACTTTTCTAGAGACTGTGTCAGCTTCCTGGATACAACAATATCCATCACAAATGGCAAACTGCACTCATCTGTATACAGGAAACCAACAGATAGATGCAGCTACCTCCACAGCTCCAGCTCCCACCCCAATCACATAAAAAAATCCATAATCTACAATCAGGCTACAAGATACCACAGAATTTGCTCAGATACCAAGGACCGTGACAAACACCTCATCACACTGTCCCAATCATTCAGAGAAAAAGGTTACAAAACAAGGATTATAAATAAAAAAATTAACTCTACCCTCAATACTCCACGTGAACACTTGCTACAATACAGGGAGAAGAAAAACATATCACGTATCCCACTAGTAGTCAAATACAACCCTGCTGTGGAAGGGATACGAAAAATCATAAAAGACTTACAGCCACTACTCTTAGAGGATCCCACACTCAAAAAAATCTTCCCAAAACCCCCAATCCTGGCATACAGACAACCACCAAACCTAAAGCAGAAACTGGTACATAGGAAGCTACCCCTTGAGAAAAAGAACACTCAGAAAGGAACCAAGTGCTGCTATAAAGCTCTCTGCAAACTGTGTCAACACGTTTGTGAAAGCAGCACAGCAAATCACAATAATAAATCTTATAACATTAAAGGGGCATATTCATGTATATCTGCAAATGTGGTATACATGATACATTGCACTGCATGTGAAATGGGATGCTATATTGGAGAAACAAGCCAAAAACTGCACCTTCGAATGAACTTACACAGACACTCAATCAAAAACCACTGTGAAACAAAATACTGCACCCCTGTTGGTCACCATTTCACCCAACCTGACCACTCCATCCAAAACCTCAAAATCAAAATTCTCAGAGGCAACTTCAAAAACACCATGGAAAGAAAAACCTTTGAAATGAAAATGATAATGCACTTCAACCTGTTTAATTCTGGACTAAATGTGGACTCTGGATTCTTAACACATTATCAAAATTTTTTGTAATGTACTTTCATTTAGTCAATTACATTGTATATTCCACATTCTTTATACATAGGTACACAGGTAAGCCTATGTCCACACTTTTGTCTTTTTTTTTAACTTTTGTATTCCCCCTGTAAATACAATTTCACATCTTTATAGATATTGATTCAATGTTGATATATAACTTTATGTCAGTATATGCTCTATGTAAAGCTATATATTTCCCCTGTCTGTTCTCCTACACTGGACACTGTCTGTCTGTTACCTAAGCCCCCCTCATGATTTTTACGACACCTCCTCCTCTCCCTGCACTGTCTTCTTAGCTATTCT
This sequence comes from Bombina bombina, assembly GCF_027579735.1. Classification (NCBI taxonomy): domain Eukaryota; kingdom Metazoa; phylum Chordata; class Amphibia; order Anura; family Bombinatoridae; genus Bombina; species Bombina bombina. The sequence continues at coordinate 1,312,168,884 of NC_069500.1, forward strand.
GTGTTTCAAGATATAATCTGTAAATTCCATTGAATTGGTCAGTATTGCTTTAGACTTGATAAAGGAAGGAACTCTTCCGAAAGCTTGTCAACTTATAAATGTATAGTTAGTCCAATAAAAAAAGTATCATTGCTCAATGCAATACTCTTGTTATTTTGATATCTAAATCTCTGGACTAACACGGCTACTCCAATCAACGTATATATATATATATATATATATATATATATATATATATATATATACAGTATGTCTATATATGTGTACATATATATTAATGTATTTATATATGTATATATGTATTTACAGTCATATATACACATACAAATATAGTAAAATTAATGTTAAATATTGCTGGAATGCTAAGCCGATAATGTGATAAGATGATAGTGAGCAAGAATTGAAGCTCTTTATGAAGTTCTGTGCTTTACTAATTTAATTAAACTTAAAGGCACATGAAACCCAAATTTTTTTCTTTCATGTTTTAGAAAGAGTATGCAATTTGAAACAACTTTCTAATTTACTTCTATTATCTAATTTGCTTTATGATCTTGATATTCTTTGCTGAAAAGCATATCTAGATAGGCTCAATAGCTGCTGATTGATGGCTGCACATATATACTGATTGTCATTGGCTCACCCATGTGTTCAGTTAGAAACCAGTAGTGCATCGCTGCTTCTTTCAACAAATGATACTAAGAGAATGAAACAAATTAGATAATAGAAGTAAACTGGAAGGTTGTTTAAAATTGTATGTTCTACCTAAATCATGAAAAAAAAAGTTTGGGCTTTATATCCCTTTAGGAACCTTCACATTTTTTAGGGATGCACTTTAAGGAAAGAGAAGGGAGAAGACAGGGTTAAAATCTTGACTCAGCTGGACTTTGTATGTGCCTATTCATTGTAACGATATAGGTTATTTAAAAGGTACTACAAGGGTAATGCTTTCTGGGTGAAAACAATCTATTACAGGGAGATAGAGAAGATTCTAGGGAAACTGAATAAAATCTGGTGTATACACTAAAAAGCCGAGCCGGTGGAAAATCAGTACTAAGTATGATAAAATAATCCTTAAAATTTAGTACAGGCAAAAGGAGACAGCCAAATTATAGATTGGGATAGTGCATGTGCATTAGCAAGGTGGGAAAAATATTTTTTGGTATAACTACAGTATTAGGTAGGAGGCTGAGACCCTCTATTTTTTTTTTCTCCGTTGTTTTCTTTTTGTAAATAAGTTGCTGAGATATGTAAACAAATTAGACTACAGAATTATCAAGAGCTCAAACTGTGGTCTTAACGGTTACATTAAGCCTATGATATCTATATAGGCCTGTATAAAAACTGTGTTAAAGTTTTGATGAGTCTGTAAGAGAACAGTAGTACTGTTAGAATTAAGCTTGGTCTGATTCTGAGGCAGGGACATTGGAGTGAGGAATTTATCTTAGTAAGGTAATAAGAGAATCTGTATCTGTGTTGTTGGTTTTGTTTTTTTTTTTTTCTTTGTGTTTTTTTTTTTTTTTTTTTTTTTTTTTTCTTCTTCCCCTATCCTTCACGGCAATATTGAAGTAGAGACAACTCACGCCAGCTTACAATACTGGCATTAACACTGTAGAAATATATAATATTTGACACACCCCCGTTTTTTTTTTTTTTTTTTTTTTCTTTTTCTCTTTATATTAGTTAATCACGTCAATTCTCACTAGGTTCATATAGTTTTGTAAGTAGAGTTTTTCTGATTAATCACTAATAGGGGTATTCATCCCCCCTCCTCACAGTCCCACGTGTGGTTTTTTTTTTTTTGTCACTCTCTCTCTTTCTTTTCTTCTCTCTTTCTTCTTTCTATATATATAGTTTGTATGAATGATCTATGGACAGATTCTTAGTAACTACAAAAAATAGCTCAGGAAATATGCCACCTAAACAACCTAAAAAAACTTGCAACAGTATTGGTGCCCTTGATCTAGACTTAGCAGAGAAAAACCCAAGCATGAATCAAAATATCAATACTGAGAGTCTGGTAAAGCAAATTTCTGATATATTTATGCCACAGTTTGATAACATAAGAAAGGAGATTGTATCATTGTCTAACGAAGTTAAGCAGTTCTCCAATAGGATATCTGAAATGGAGAACAGAATCTCTGATATAGACGATATGCAATTTAGTCAACAAGCTACTCTTGACTCACAAGGTAAACTAATACAGAATATGCAAATGCGTATTGATGACCTTGAAGATAGGTCTAGAAGGAATAATTTAAAATTTGTAGGCATACCAGAAGTACAAGAATATGCAGATATTATGGATTTAATTTCTTCCGTAATACCTAAAGCACTGGGATTTCCCATAGATCAACTCCCGCTACCGGTTGAGAGAGCTCATAGGGTAGGGGTAAGTCAAAGGAAAGATAATTCCCAAGTGCTGAAGAGACCAATTATAGCAAGATTTTTAAATTTTCAGGACAAACATAAACTTATTACTCTTTACCGTAAAGCTATCCCATTTGAAATGCACAATAAACAGATCTTAATATTTCAGGATTTTTCTTCAGAGACGCTAAATAAAAGAAGAGAGATGGCACCCCTCTGTACTGAATTGATTGACTTAGGGATAAAAGCTACTATGATTTACCCTGCTAGACTTAAAATTTGGCAGAATTCTGAGATTGTCCTGATAGACAAAACAGAGGAAGCCAAACAGTTTATTAAGAATATTAGGCTTGCTAAGAGTCCTGTTGTATAAGAACATTATGGCAAGCAGGAAATATATAGGTTTACAAGCTGAAAGACGATATATGTTTGTTTGTAGGTATGTCTGCTGTTTTTTTTTTTTTTTTTTCTTTTCTCTTTCTTTTCTTTCTCACTCTCTTCTTTCCCCTTTCCTCCTCCTCGGCTTCCCCCCTCACGTCCAATATATTTTTTAAACTATTAATGTTTAGTACGGCTTTATTAAAAAATGTTAAAGAAACAAGTAGAAAAAACAATTAAAATTCTATCCTGGAATGTGGGGGGAATCAATTCACCCATAAAGAGGAAAAGAATAGTATATCAGCTGAAGAAATCCGCCCCTGATATAACACTAGTACAAGAGACACATCTGAATCAAATAGAATCAGCCAAATTAAGAATGGGATGGATTGGTGAGGTAGTAGCAGCCCCGGCGGTTGGTAAAAAAAGAGGAGTAGCCTGCCTTTTTAATAAAAATTTAGACTATCAGATTAAATCTCAGATAATAGATAAGGAAGGCAGGTTTTTAATTCTAAACTTATATATCCAAGAACGAAGGTTCACTATTTGTAATATCTACGCTCCAAACGAGCACTCGCCACTGTTTTGGAAGAACCTCTTCGCCAAACTTTTGGATTTTATAGATTCAGAGTTAATAATTGGAGGGGATTTTAATAGTGTAATTAACCCATATCTGGACCGCTATAAACATACACAGGTAAATAGATATCGAAGGGAAGCTGAAGGCTTAAATAAATTCGTCAAAAATCTGAAACTGAGGGATGTTTGGAGGTTACAGCACCCAGACGAGAGGGCATATACCTGTGAATCAAAATCACACAAAAAATTTTCAAGAATTGATATGTTTTTAATTAGTGAATCGCTTTTAGGAGCTGAGATTAGGACAGACATTGCTAATATTGTGATCTCGGATCACGCAATTATCTCTTTAGTATTAGGCCAGTATAAGACTGAACAGAGTAAAAAGTTGGGGTTTTTCTTTCCCTCATTCTTAGTATCTAATATTAAATTTAGAAATTGGATGCAAGCTAAATGGAGAGAGTTTCTCTATTTCAATAAAAATTATCTATCAAAGATAGAAACTTTCTGGGAGACCTCAAAAGCCTTTTTCAGAGGACAGATCAAGTCATATATGATAGCAAGAAAGAAAGCTATAGGCAAGAGGGAGATTCAACTAGCTAATCAGTTAAAAAACAAGTATGCAAAATATCTAGAAAATCCCAGTAAGTTAAACTGGTCTAATTATCAAAATGCGAAGTTAGAGAGAGAAACTTTTTTAAACCAACAGATATCAAAATCTGAGGTTAATAACTACTTAAGATTCAAGAGATTTTCACCTAAACTAGCCAAAGCAATGGCCAATCTAGTAAAAAGCAAGAAAAGAAATAATTTTATTGGAGCCATTAAGGTTAAAGACCGGAGATATATCTCTCCGAAAGAAATTTTATCACAGTTTCATAATTATTTTCAAACAATATATGCGCCTGATAAAATTGACCTTGAAGCAAAAAACAATTTTTGGAAAAAGATTATTACTCCAAGGATCAGTGCAGAGCAGCTTGAAGTATTGAATAAAGAGATAACGGAGGAGGAAATAGCTTTGGCAATAAAGAAAGCTGCCAATGGCAAAGCTCCAGGCCCAGATCTAATTCCAGCAGAATTTTATAAAATATTGGAGGAGGATGTCGTCTGCATTTTGGGGAGATTATTTAATAGTTATTTTGTAGAAAATGTTAAACCCTCTAGGTATTTCTCAGCGGCGAATGTAACATTAATACATAAAAAGGACAAGGACGTGGAATGTATGGACTCTTATCGTCCAATTTCCCTATTGAACTCCGATTACAAACTTATGGCCAGTATTTTGGCAAACAGACTTAAAAGCATCATAGGAGATATTATACACACAGACCAAACTGGATTTATGCCATGTAGGACTTCTCAGAAAAATATCAGAACCGCCATGTTTTTAATAGAGCAGGCATTAACTGGAAAGAGTAAAAAGGGAAAACAAGACTCAGACTTTGCCCTGCTGACAGTCGATGCCCATAAGGCCTTTGATAGTATTACCTGGGATCACTTATTCTCAGCATTGAACAGTTTTGGGATAAGGGGAAATTTTTCAAACTTTATCAAATTAATCTATCAGGATCCTATCTCTTACATATTAGTTAATGGCTTGAGTTCTCCAGGGGTGACACTCCAGAAAGGAACAAGACAAGGGTGCCCATTGTCACCATTACTTTTTAATATCTCACTAGAACCCCTGGCAATTAGATGTAGGAATAGTTTAGAAGGGGTCGTATCAGGGGATAAAAGATATGTTCTGTCTCTATATGCGGACGACATCCTCTTCTATATCTGTAATTCCAGAATAAATATACCACTGAAAACTAGAATAATCGATGAATTTAGTAAATTCTCAGGATACAAAATCAATTTAAAGAAATCCGAGATCATGTGGATTATTAAAAAAAGAAATAGTTTGCTTGATAATCCATTTAAACTTGCAGAAGGGAAGGTTAAATATCTAGGGATTATCTTATCAAAGAATTTAGACGATTGGTACAGCTTAAATTATACACCTATCTGGTTGAAATGCAGTGATTCCTTAAAAACTTGGGCTAAACTCCCACTCTCTCTATCAGCAAAAATATTACTGATTAAAATGATGCTGTTCCCAAAAATTCTATTCCTCATGCAAAATATACCAGTATTTATTCGAGCTAAAGATATTCAAAAATTTAATTCTGAATGTTCAAAGTTTTTTTGGGGTAGGGGGAAACCACGGATAGGACTTAAAAATCTGGCTCATCTGACAACTGATGCCGGATTTGCCCTCCCTAATCTAAAAATATATAACTTGGTCTGTTTGGCAAAAATAGCGCTAGACTGGTTATCAGGGGCAGAGTATGTAACTAATTACCAAAATGAGGAAAAGGCGATAGCCCCCCTCTCCTTGAAAGCTGTATTACATTATCCAGTTTCTAGACCAATGGAAAAAGCTAAGTACAAGTACACAATTCAAAACATTACTGTGGCATGGAAAAAAATATGCCAATTGCTTCAAGTAAACTTTAAAATATCACAGTATTTACCTATTAGGGGGAATCCCGACTTTATAAGTGGAATGGAATCAAGTGTATTTAGTGAGTGGAACAGGAAAGGACTAGTATGGATCATTCAGTTAATTGATTACCAAACAATGACTGTTAAACCTTTTGAAATTCTCGCCAAAGAATTTAAGTTGGAAAAAAGGCAATTCTATGCGTACCTACAGGTACGACATTTTATTAATAGCAATAACTTAACAGTGGAAAGCCTAAATAATGTGAAAGACATAGACACATTTATTAGAATTTATAGTGCAGGGATTCATTCCATTTCTTATATGTATAGAACTATTATGTCTTTACAGGCTAAAGCCAAAATTAGAATACTCCATGCGAAGTGGTGCGAAGATGTCAGGGAGATCAATTTAGATCGTTTTAGGAAAAGTTTAGTCCTGATAACAGACTTCTCCCGAGAGATCTCATTCAGAGAATCCCATATTAAACTACTAAACAGAGCATACCTGACTCCTCGATCGATGTCAAGATGGAAGAATGCGCAAATTATTAAATGTACAAGATGTAGTGCCCTAGATACCGATTTGATACATGCTTTTTTTTCTTGTCCTAAGATAAATAATTTTTGGTGTAAGGTAGAATATTGGCTAAACAAATATATACCGGTCAAATTAAAGTTAAGCCCAGAATTAGTAATATTTCTTGCACAACAGACAGAAATTTACAATAAACAACTAATTAATACAGCTATCTTGGTAGCAAGACAACTAATTCTCAGAAATTGGAAAGCAAAGAACGCACCTAGTATAGCTATATTCGCAAAGGAAATGCTACTCCAAATGACACTAGACTTTAAAGGCCAAGCAATCCTTATGGAGAGTAAAATAAACTCATTGATGGAAAAGTGGGAAAAGTTTTTATTATCCCAGTCATGTGACGTACAAAGACAAATAATCGCTCCACTTCGGGATTCACAAGCATTTCAACAGTTAACTTTGCTAAATAAATATCAACACCTGGCAACATGATTATGTATAAAGAGAACTGTGAATAATTCGTGAGGAGGGAAGTGGGGGAGAGGAGTTGGCTTTAACTATAAAATTTTTTTTTTTTTTTTATTTTTTTTTTCTCCCGCCCTTTTGTTTTATTATGTTTTGTTTAGTTTTGTTTTGTGTTGTTTTGTGTCTTTTTTATTATTTATATTTGTATATCTGTATCGGTTGTAATTAGAATATATTTTAAAGGAAATTAGGAGGAAAGTAAAAAGAGAAAAAGACCAAAAGTAAGATACACGATTTGAGGAAGATGATAGACAAGGCTGTTATCCCCGTAATATTAAATTTTCTGCAAGAAGGGTCTCCTTTGTAATAGCAGAGTATTAGAGGGCCACCTGAATGATTGAGGAGGTTGAGTTTAAGTTATAGGCAAATAATATATTTGAATACAGGAGGCTGACTCATAAGTGAAGATCTAATTTATATGAATTAATACCTTATTATTGCAAATTCAAAATAAGCACCCTGCGAGGTGAAATATGAGCCTAAAATGTTGGTTTTATTTATGTTATGGTTTACCCTGCGAGGTGAAAGATAAGCCGATTTGTAAGGCCTGTATTTCTGCTTTTGGTTAATAAATAAAAATATTTTGGAAAAAAAAAAAGATACATTGCACTGCATGTGAAATAGGATGCTATATTGGAGAAACAAGCCAAAAACTGCACCTTTGAATGAACTTACACAGACACTCAATCAAAAACCACTGTGAAACAAAATACTGCACCCCTGTTGGTCACCATTTCACCCAACCTGACCACTCCATCCAAAACCTCAAAATCAAAATTCTCAGAGGCAACTTCAAAAACACCATGGAAAGAAAAACCTTTAAAATGAAAATGATAATGCACTTCAACCTGTTTAATTCTGGACTAAATGTGGACTCTGGATTCTTAACACATTATCAAAAATTTTTGTAATGTACTTTCATTTAGTCAATTACATTGTATATTCCACATTGTTTATACATAGGTACACAGGTAAGCCTATGTCCACACTTTTGTCTTTTTTTTTTAACTTTTGTATTCCCCCTGTAAATACAATTTCACATCTTTATAGATATTGATTCAATGTTGATATATAACTTTATGTCAGTATATGCTCTATGTAAAGCTATATTTTTCCCCTGTCTGTTCTCCTACACTGGACACTGTCTGCCTGTTACCTAAGCCCCCCTCATGATTTTTACGACACCTCCTCCTCTCCCTGCACTGTCTTCTTAGCTATTCTGTGTTTCAAGATATAATCTGTAAATTCCATTGAATTGGTCAGTATTGCTTTAGACTTGATAAAGGAAGGAACTCTTCCGAAAGCTTGTCAACTTATAAATGTATAGTTAGTCCAATAAAAAAAAATATCATTGCTCAATGCAATACTCTTGTTATTTTGATAAATATATATATATATATATATATATATATATATATATATATATATACAGTATCTCACAAAAGTGAGTACACCCCTCACATTTTTGTAAATATTTTATTATATATTTTCATGTGACAACACTGAAGAAATGACACTTTGCTACAATGTAAAGTTTTGAGTGTGCATCCTGTATAACAGTGTAAATCTGCTGTCCCCTCAAAATAACTCAACACACAGCCATTCATGTCTAAACTGTTTGCAACAAAAGTGAGTACACCCCTAAGTGGAAATGTCCAAAATTGGGCCCAAATAGCCACTTTCCCTCCCCAGTGTCATGTGACTCATTAGTGTTACAAGGTCTCAGGTGTGAATGGGGAGCAGGTGTGTTTAATTTGGTGTTATCACTCTCACACTTTCTCATACTGGTCACTGGAAGTTCAACATGGCACCTAATGGCAAAGAACTCTGTGAGGATCTGAAAAAAAGAATTGTTGCTCTACATAAAGATGGCCCAGGCTATAAGAAGATTGCCAAAACCCTGAAACTGACCTGCAGTACGGTGGGCAAGACCATATAGCGGTTTCACAGGACAGGTTCCACTCAGAACAGGCCTCGTCATAGTTGACCAAAGGAGTTGAGTGCATGTGCTTAGCGTCATATCCAGAGGTTGTCTTTGGGAAATAGACATATGAGTGCTGCAAGCATTGCTGCAGAGGTTGAAGGGGTGGGGGGGTCAGTCTGACAGTGCTCAGACCATATGCCGCACACTGCATCAAATTGGTCTGCATGGCTGTCATCCAAGAAGGAACCCTTTTCTAAAAATGATGCACAAGAAATCCTGCAAACAGTTTGCTGAAAACAAGCAGACTAAGGACATGGATTACTGGAACCATGTCCTGTGGTCCGATGAGATCAAGATAAACGTATTTGGTTCAGATGGTGTCAACTGTGTGTGGTGGCAGTTAGAGAACAAAGATATATGGAGAAGCGCTAAAAGAAGCTAAAGGTGTGGTAGTAAACACAATTTGAGAAATATAACTTGCTATGCAAAAAGGTTCAGACATTTAAATAGAGTACAAATCCTGTACGGAGGTGTTACTAAACAAACGGAACTTTAGAAGGTAATACGTATGAATCCTATCTGGAACTGATCCCCTTATATGTTCCTTTGGGGGCCTCAATGATCTATTTGATTAACGCAGAGATTTAATCTATCTTATTGGCAACAGCAGTTAATTGTTTTTATCCGGTTGTGTGCTTTTTATCATATTGGAGACGTCCTATTTTTAATGTCTTTACATTTATGTATTCTATCTGTACAAGATTTGTACTCTATTTAAATGTCTGATTAAACCTTTTTGCATAGCAAGTTATATTTCTCAAATTGTGTTTACTACCACACCTTTAGCTTCTTTTAGCGCTTCTCCATATATCTTTGTTCTCTAACTATCGTTTTTTTCCCTAATGTGAGGGACTTTTAGGGTTGGAGCAGTTTGGTGTCTCTTGCGCACACTTTAACATACACGTACATACTCTTTACTTTAGTCCCTTTTTGTGTGTGGTGGCAACCAGATGAGATGTACAAAAACAAGTGTGTCGTGCGTACAGTCAAGCATGGTGGTGGGAGTGTCATGGTCTGGGCCTGCATGAGTGCAACAGTTCATTGAGGGAACTATGAATACCAACATGTACTGTGACATACTGAAGTAAAGCATGATCCCCTACCTTCGTAGACTGGGCCTCAAGGCAGTATTCCAACATGATAACGACCCCAAACACACCTCCAAGATGACCATTGCCTTGCAAAAGAAGCTGAGGGTAAAGGTGATGGACTGGACAAGCATGTCACCAGACCTAAACCCTATTGAGCATCTGTGGGGCATCCTAAAATGGAAGGTGGGGAAGCGCAAGGTATTTAACATCCACCAGCTCTGTGATGTCATCATGGAGGAGTGAAAGAGGACTCCAGCGGTGTCAGGGTTTTTTCCCTGCTTTGTTTGCCATATGCTGCTGGCAGCCATTTTACTCACCTCTCTTGCTGACTCTGGTGCATACTGTGTGATGCTGCTCATTTCCTGCACTTCCTTTTATGGCCAGACTGAAGTACATCATCCGTGTGAGACAGGATGCAGTCTGAGAATTGTGATGTCATCACTTATTATTTAAAGGGCCTTTTTTCAGTATGCTTTGCCCTTGTGTTGTCTCAGACCTGTTTGTGAGAGCTCCTGTGTATTACCTGGCTGTCTGACCTCCCTCCTGGTTCATGATCCCTGGCTTGTTCCTGACTCTGCTGTTCTCCTTGTTCCTGATTCCAGCTCATCTGACTTCTCGCTTTGGCTCCTGACTCGGCTTGTCTGACTACTCGCTTTGGCTCCTGACAAGGCTCGTCTGACTACCAGCTCTGGTTTTGATTCCTGGCTTGTCATTTGACTTGTGGACTTTTTATTATTTTTTGCTATTAATAAAGGTGTGATTATTTTTGCACTTCTCATCTCAGTCTGATTCCTGGCACCCTGACATTATGCAAGGCCATGAATCCTGATGGTGCTAATAATCCACCTTTACCTGCCATAATTTCCAGGATGGATGAACAGGATCACCGCTTGGATCAATTTGCACTAGCCCTGAAAACCCTGCTGACTCGCACTGCATATTTGGTCCAAAGTGTCCCGCAAGTTATGGCTGCTCCTGTTTCCGCTGCTGCACCTAATCCTACCAGGAGCATGTCCGGTTCTGCACCTCTACCTCAGCAATATGGAGGCGATCCAAATCAGTGCAGAGGGTGTTTGAACCAGGTGGGCATTTACTTTGAGATGTTACCTCAGGCGTTTTCCTCTGACAGAGCTAAAGTGGGATTTCTCATCTCGTTACTCTCTGACACAGCTCTTGCCTGGGCTAATCCCTTGTGGGAGACTAATAAACCTGTGATTTCAAATTACTCTGAATTTGTGGCCTCCTTTCGAAGGGTATTTGATGTTCCGGCTCGCTCCTCCTTTGCTGCTAAATGACTCATGTCCATTTAGCAAGGTACGAGATCTGTTGCTCAGTATGCCATTGAGTTCCGTACGCTTGCCGCAGAGGTAGGTTGGAACAATGAAGCCCTTGTTGCCGCCTTCTTTCATGGGCTCTCTGATGTGATTAAAGATGAAGTTGCTGCCAGAGATTTACCAGAAGATCTTGAGGCGTCAGTGTTTTTTTTATCCTAATTGAAATCAAACTAAGTGAGAGACCCTCTTTCAAGGAGCGCTTGTGGAAGCCTCCTGTTCCATTGTCTCCTACGTGTTTGTTCCCACCCATGCCTCCCTCTCCTCCCATGCCTCCTGGTCCCGAGTCACCAGGTACTGCTGAGCCGATGCAGTTGGGATTCACGTGTCTCTCCATGGGGGAGAGGGCCTTTAGGAGGAGGGAGGGGCTCTGCCTCTATTGTGGGTTACAGGGCCACCTTTTGAAGTCTTGTCCTACACGGCCAGTAAAACGCTCACACCTAAGGTCCTGTCAGGGGCAGACCTTGGGTGGTTTATCCTCGTACCTGGAACCGCTAAAGGAGAAACCTTTGGTCATGGTTGTCCTTTCCTGGGTGGACTCCTCCATAGTCACCCAGGCTCTTGTTGACTCCAGTGCTGTGGGCTATTTCATTGACAGTGCTTTTGTATCAAAGCACTCCATTCCTGTTTTGCCTCGGTCTGTTCCGCTTGCTATTGAGGCCATTGATGGCCGGCCCCTTCAGCCCGCACTCATTACTCACAAAACTGCTTCGTTATCCATGGCTGTTGGGGCGCTCCATTTTAAAAAAAAACTCCAGTTCCAGGTGATAAACTCTCTGCATTTTCCGGTTGTTCTGGGTTACCCCTGGCTCCAAAAGCACAATCCCAGTCTCGACTGGCGCAGGTCAGAAATTTTGTCGTGGTCTCTGCAATGTATTTCCACTTGTCTTCGGAAACCAGTTAAAGTCTTGTGCACTTCTTCAGTATCTTAATTGCCAGAGGAGTACCGAGAGTTCCTAGACGTTTTTGACAAGGTGCGTGCCGGTACGTTGCCTCCTCAATGGTCTTACAATTGTGCCATAGACCTGCAACCCGGAGCCATTCCTCCTCGGGGCCGGGTTTACCCTCTGTCTGTTGCGGAGAATTGTGCTATAGGGTAGTATGTTGCCGATGCTCTGCCACGGGGGATCATCCGCAAATCCTGCTCTCCTGCAGGGGCTGGCTTCTTCTTTGTGAAGAAAAAGGTTTTTCGAGTTAAGACCATGCATCGATTATAGGGGTCTTAATCGTCTTACCATTAAAAATGCTTACCCTATTCCGTTCATTATGGAACTCTTTGACCACCTCAAGGGAGCTACGGTCTTTACTAAACTTGATTTGAAAGGAGCGTACAATCTCATTAGTATCAAGGAGGGCCATGAATGGAAAACGGTATTTAAAACCACGAGCGGGCAATATGAATATCTTGTAATGCCCTTTGGCCTATGTAATGCTCCTGCTGTTTTCCAGGAATTTACTAATGATGTCCTACGAGATATGTTGCAACAGTGTGTTGTGGTGTACTTAGACGACATCCTCATACACTCACCCACACTTGAGGCTCATCATTCTGATTTTACACGGGTTCTTCAGAGACTACGTGAGAATGGCCTGTTTTGTAAACTCAAGAAATGTGAGTTCCATCAGACTCAAGTAACCTTCCTAGGTTATGTTATCTCTGTTGCAGGGTTCTCCATGGATCCTGACAAGTTATCTGCAGTTCTGCAGTGGCCTCGCCCAGTTGGTCTTCGGTCTATTCAACGTTTTTTGGGGTTCGCCAATTACTATAGAAAGTTTATTAAAAACTTTTCTTCCTTGGTCAAACCTATCACAAACATGACCCGTAAAGAGAATGATCCACTCCATTGGTCACCTACTGCCATTAAGGCCTTTGATAGTCTTAAGACTGCCTTTGCTGCCACTCCAGTTCTGGCTCATCCTAACCCTGTCCTGCCTTTTGTTCTTGAGGTCGATGCATCTGAGACTGGAGTAGGTGCCCTCTTGTCTCAACGTCCTACACCTGATGGTTCCTTGCATCCGTGTGGTTTCTTCTCTAAGAAATTGTCTCCAGCGGAGTGCAATTATGAAATTGGTGACAGGGAATTACTTGCCACAATTTTGGCACTCAATGAATGGAGGCATCTTCTCGAGGGTACTAGCGTGCCAGTGCTCATTCTTACTGACCACAAGAATTTAACTTATCTATCTGAAGCAAAACATTTGTTGCCCCGACTGGCCAGATGGGTGCTATTTTTTCTCGGTTTAATTACGTGGTCTCCTACCTGCCTGGTAGTAAGAATGTTAAGGTTGATGTCCTCTCTCTCGACAATTTTCGCCTCTGTCCAAGGAGGAGTCTATACCTCCTGACCATATTTTGGCTACCATACGTACTAATTTGACTTCTCCCTTGGGGGAGGAGATCCTGGCTGCACAAACCAATGCACCTCCTGAGAAACCTAGTGGTAAGTGTTTTGTTTCTGAGAATCTTCAAACTAAACTTTTGCACACTTACCACTATCCTAAAGCCGCAGGTCACCCAGGCAAGAACCAAATGATTTGGTCTGTCACTCGACAATTCTGGTGGCCAGGTCTTCATTCTGATGTTGCTGCGTATGTTGCCTGCTTCTCAGTTTGTGCACAGAATAAGACTCCTCAACGTCTTCCTGTGGGTCTTCTTCAACCTATTGCTAATAGTGAGCGTCTTTGGACACATCTTTCCATGGACTTCATTGTCGAGCTCCCTGTTTCCAATGGCAATACTGTTATCCTTATGGTGGTTGACCGTTTTTCTAAAATGTCACATTGCATTCCCTTGAAGAAGTTGCCTACCGCTCAGGAGCTTGCTTCAATTTTTGCCTGGGAGGTCTTCCGTTTACATGGGTTACCCAAGGAGATAGTGTCGGACTGGGGTAGCCAGTTTGTCTCCAGATTTTCGCATTCCTTTTGTGCTCAAATTGGGATCCAGCTTTCCGTCTCCTCGGCATATCACCCTCAATCCAATGGGGCTGTGGAACGGTCTAATCAAGCTCTGGGACAGCTCCTCCATTGCTATGCCTCAGATCACCACAATAATTGGTCTGAACTGTTACCTTGGGCAGAGTTTGCTCGTAATAGTGCTATTAATGCTTCCTCCAAGTTATCCCTGTTCATGACGAATTATGGGTTTTAACCATCCTTGTTGCCCAATTCATTCATGTCTCAGGGTATTCCAGCTTTGGAGGAGCATCTCCATCAATTCCGTTCCACGTGGGTGCAGATTCAGGATTGTCTTCATCGTTCTATGCAGCGCCAAATGTTCCAGGCTGATCGTAGGCATCTGCCCGCGCCTTCCTACCAGGTTGGTGAGAGAATTTGGCTGTCCTCCCGCAACTTGAACCTTCATGTGCCTTCCAATAAACTGGCTCCCCGTTTGGTCCTTTTTGAATACCCCGACAGGTCAATTCTGTAGCCTACGCTCTTGACCTTCCTCCTGCAATGCGCATCTCCAATGTTTTTCATGTCTCCCTCTTGAAACCATTGGTGACAGGATGCAGTCTCAGAATTGTGATGTCATCACTTATTATTTAAAGGGCCTCTGTTCAGTATGCTTTGCCCTTGCGTTGTCTCAGACCTGTTTGTGAGAGCTCCTGTGTATTACCTGGCTGTCTGACGTCCCTCCTGGATCCTGATCCCTGGCTTGTTCCTGACTGCTGTTCTCCTTGTTCCTGATTCCGGCTCGTCTGACTTCTCGCTTTGGCTCCTGACTCGGCTCGTCTGACTATTCGCTTTGGCTCCTGACTGGGCTCGTCTGACTACCAGCTCTAGTTTTGATTCCTGGCTTGTTATTTTTTTTTTTTTTTTAAAAGATTTTTTATTGAAGTTTCAAAAGGTACAAAGAGTGCAAATACAACATCTGCCCAATCATAATAGTAACACAAGAATACAGCGCCAAGGTTGTGACACCTAATATATCTGTTAGGCTAGTGAAGAAATAGCTGGCCTATATATCAAGTTAAGTCATACAGTTTAAGAGCTCAGAGAAATATATATAACCATAATAAAATAATAAGACTAGCTCAAACATGTAGAAACCTATGTTGTATCAAGGGAGGTGTCAAATATATGGTTGGGCAAACTGAAAGGGAACTTCATTTTATATTTTGATCATTGTATTCTGATCTCCACATCTCTAGGGTGTATTAGATGAGTGTTTCTGTGATAATGTGGGGAGTTAGCTTTTAATATGACCACAAGTAGGTCGTAGAACAGTGGAAGGAAGAGGGATTACAGTGGACAAGAGCCACTCGAATATTGGGAGGAGGGAGGGAAAGGGGAGGAGAAAGCATGGGGGCGGAGCTTATTCTAGTAAGACTGCAGTATGGTTTAGTACGGATACCTATAAAACTAGCAAATATACAATTTCAACAAGTGTGGGATCCTGAGGTCTTGAAGCAGGAGGCTCAAACACAGTAGAGTTCTGATGCATTAGGATTCACCCTGCTGTTTTTATTATTATGTGTGATAAACCTGAGTGGGGCAGGAATGAAAGAAAAAGGAACATAAGGAATTATAGTCGGATCAATTTTTCTACATATATTCTGATACTGTCACATTAAGCATATATTCCAGTTTTCCCAACTCTGGCCACGCCGTGAAAATTATTACTGAAAGTAGGATAATGTAATTAGAAAAAAGGGACTTCACCCTGAGTTGTATACTTGTATGAGTCTAAATAGGGAATGCAAGAATAGGTTATGTTCAAACATATATGTATATAGACAGCAATAAACAAGAACATGAGCAAGATATACATGTGGTGATGCATTATGAACCTCCTGGATGCTCAGCAATAGATGTTACTCCATACACATGTATTATTAAAACTTAAAATGTATATACAAGCAGCATTGAGCCAACTGTTGTATAGCTTATAAAGAGAGTGGCCAACACCTGACTTTCTATTAAACAGGGGTCTTGGGCATATTTCTAGCGCAAAAGATTCTGATCCCCCAGCCATTGCTTATAAGAAAACAGGAGGTGGCTAAAAAACAAACACGTTCATCTGGAAATAGAAGATGACCAGCTAGTGCACTAATCATAACAGTAGAGTATAAGCCATAACTCATTAATTCAGCTTATGCAGTTAGTGTATAAGAAAAACACAAGGTATAAGTCAGGTCATGGATCCTCTTATGTTTTATAATACTATTTTAGAGACTCTTATGTAACTCCAAGCAGAATACTGTATGCTATGTTGATATGACCACAAATGCTGAATGTAGTTCGCTGTCTAGACTTGTGGAATTAGTGATCATAGACATTTTAAGAGAATGTATGTGTTATCCACATGTGATATATTGAACTAGTGAGATAGGAATGCTGGGAGGTTATACTGTTAGAGGTAGGGGTAATTGGACCTAGCGCAGGGCACTCAAATGACCAGCATAGTACAGGTGTAGAATCAAAGCGTGACAGGAGTGGAGGAACCATCACATCAAGACATATCCCAATCTTTGGCTAATAAAAAGTAGAAACATTAGTACATATAAGAACTTGCATTAACTGTGCAAATAAAAACTACTGGAGTAACAGAGTAAATGATAAGTAGGAGTCAATAACTATGAACTAAACTCTTTTCTCAAACAGAGTAACTCTCATTAACATGTCATAATATGATTATCCTAAAAGGATTGTCCAGCCAAATGGATAAAGTTCCAAGCAATATAATAAAGCTGTTACCCCACACCAGTTTTGAGATTAAGCTTCGCTGGATTATCTCTTGGTTTGCAAACTTGCCATAGGAATATGTATTAGTGTTAACCAGAATCAAAGCAGAGCCGTCTCTTAATTGAGTCCCATAACAACAACCCTGGGAGAAAATGGAAAACAGTAGTCTCAGTGCTAGGTCTGCGTCTGAGAGATGAAATGTTGCTGGGCTCTTATACAATGCCTAATCTCCAGCAGGACGCGATTGGAAAGGCTCCATCGGCTCTTACCCTTAGGGCTAGTAGTTGCTTCCATCTGCTTGGGCCTAACGAGGTTCCGGTGTAGTGTGTGAATATCAGGAGGTTCCGTGGACACCGCAACCACAGCGGTGTGAAGCAGCTCCCGTATAGTAACAGGACTGAGGTGGCTGGGTCAGCAGGGGCCAAGACTGAGAGCCTGCGATATGACTGGCGATAATCGGAAGTGGAAGTCCACTCATCATCCCAGCCGACTAGAGAATCGAAGTATGAGCCACAGAGCACAAGGTATTTTCTAGGTTTGAGATCTGGGTCCCTTTCAGACTGAGTCTGGAGCTCCTCGGTGACCGGCCGCATCACCCGGAGACCAGATGGTGGTGTAGTATAGTCTCTTGAGGAGTCGCTATTAGCGCTGGGCTCTGATTTGTAGATTAGGGATTTCTTCTCCTGATCCTCCTGTAAGAGCGGTCTGACTTGTATCTCGTCTATGGTGGTTAGTTCCTCTAAGGCTCCCGCTGGTAGTTTATCTCTAGCTATGGCATCTCGCAGCCTGGATGAAGCCTGTGACATTAAATAATCTGTGTCTCCTGCTGGTATACCTCTTCGCTTTTCATTGAGGATTGCCGCCAGAGAATCAAACTGTCTGTCCATCTTGTTAGCTAATAAACGTAGCAAGTCTAATTCTGTGGTAGTCATCTTGGAATGATACCGGTCGCCAGTGTCTCTTAGAGCCGGGGTGTGAGTTTGCTGCAGCTGACCATTACCATCTTTCTGCTTGGGGCACTGAGTTCCATGCGGCATTGCAATATGGCCGCAGCTTAGGCGGGTTGTGTGGAAGTTAGGAGTAGAGAGAAAAAGTTCCGTGTAGGCAAGTTTGAATCCTTCTTTTACCTTTGGATCTTGTACCTCTGATCTCCCCAGTATTAGAGGTCAATTTTATAAGATCTTGTGTGAAACTGAGTGGTCTAGTTAACAAGAAAAAATAGTATGTGATCAGAGCTCTCTGAATATGCGACCGCTCAGCTGCCTGGCTTACTCCGCCCCCCCTGGCTTGTTATTTGACTTGTGGACCTTTTATTATTTTTTGCAATTAATAAAGGTGTGATTATTTTTGCACTTCTTGTCTCAGTCTGATTCCTGGCACCCTGACAAGTGGCAACTTGTGAAGCTCTGGTGAACTCCATGCCCAAGAGGGTTAAGGCAATGATGGAAAATAATGGTGACCACACAAAATATTGACACTTTAGGCCCAATTTGGATATTTCCACTTAGGGGTGAACTCACTTTTGTTGCCAACGGTTTAGACATTAATGGCTTTGTGTTGAGTTATTTTGAGGGGACAGCAAATTTACACTGTTATACAGGCTGTACATTCACTACTTTACATTGTAGCAAACTGTCATTTCTTCAGTGTTGTCACATGAAAAGATATAATAAAATATTTAAAAAAATGTGAAGGGTGTACTCACTTTTGTGAGATACTATATATATATTTACATATATATATATATATATATATATATATATACAGGGAGTTCAGAATTATTAGGCAAATTAGTATTTTGACCACATCATCCTCTTTATGCATGTTGTCTTACTCCAAGCTGTATAGGCTCGAAAGCCTACTACCAATTAAGCATATTAGGTGATGTGCATCTCTGTAATGAGAAGGGGTGTGGTCATCAACACCCTATATCAGGTGTGCATAATTATTAGGCAACTTCCTTTCCTTTGGCAAAATGGGTCAAAAGAAGGACTTGACAGGCTCAGAAAAGTCAAAAATAGTGAGATATCTTGCAGAGGGATGCAGCACTCTTAAAATTGCACAGCTTCTGAAGCGTGATCATCGAACAATCAAGCGTTTCATTCAAAATAGTCAACAGGGTCGCAAGAAGCGTGTGGAAAAACCAAGGCGCAAAATAACTGCCCATGAACTGAGAAAAGTCAAGCGTGCAGCTGCCAAGATGCCACTTGCCACCAGTTTGGCCATATTTCAGAGCTGCAACATCACTGGAGTGCCCAAAAGCACAAGGTGTGCAATACTCAGAGACATGGCCAAGGTAAGAAAGGCTGAAAGACGACCACCACTGAACAAGACACACAAGCTGAAACGTCAAGACTGGGCCAAGAAATATCTCAAGACTGATTTTTCTAAGGTTTTATGGACTGATGAAATGAGAGTGAGTGATGGGCCAGATGGATGGGCCCATGGCTGGATTGGTAAAGGGCAGAGAGCTCCAGTCCGACTCAGACGCCAGCAAGGTGGAGGTGGAGTACTGGTTTGGGCTGGTATCATCAAAGATGAGCTTGTGGGGCCTTTTCGGGTTGAGGATGGAGTCAAGCTCAACTCCCAGTCCTACTGCCAGTTTCTGGAAGACACCTTCTTCAAGCAGTGGTACAGGAAGAAGTCTGCATCCTTCAAGAAAAACATGATTTTCATGCAGGACAATGCTCCATCACACGCGTCCAAGTACTCCACAGCGTGGCTGGCAAGAAAGGGTATAAAAGAAGAAAATCTAATGACATGGCCTCCTTGTTCACCTGATCTGAACCCCATTGAGAACCTGTGGTCCATCATCAAATGTGAGATTTACAAGGAGGGAAAACAGTACACCTCTCTGAACAGTGTCTGGGAGGCTGTGGTTGCTGCTGCACGCAATGTTGATGGTGAACAGATCAAAACACTGACAGAATCCATGGATGGCAGGCTTTTGAGTGTCCTTGCAAAGAAAGGTGGCTATATTGGTCACTGATTTGATTTTGTTTTGTTTTTGAATGTCAGAAATGTATATTTGTGAATGTTGAGATGTTATATTGGTTTCACTGGTAAAAATAAATAATTGAAATGGGTATATATTTGTTTTTTGTTAAGTTGCCTAATAATTATGCACAGTAATAGTCACCTGCACACACAGATATCCCCCTAAAATAGCTAAAACTAAAAACAAACTAAAAACTACTTCCAAAAATATTCAGCTTTGATATTAATGAGTTTTTTGGGTTCATTGAGAACATGGTTGTTGTTCAATAATAAAATTAATCCTCAAAAATACAACTTGCCTAATAATTTTGCACTCCCTGTATATATATATATATATATATATATATATATATATGACATCTTTAGCAATATATCTTTATGTTTCTTAATGTTAAAGTCCTTTTCCTGCCTTTTTTTCCCCTAACACCCGAGATATTTGAGCCCTTATAATGTTTTTGTGCAATTTTTTTTTTAAAATAATTTTTATTAGGCAGTGTTTATATGAGTGTTATTGTACTTTGTAATATATTTTTGAAGTGTTTTGTGCAACGTTTTTGTTTCAGAAAACAGTTAATCACAGCCCTGAGATCGGGGTAAGGATCGAAGAATAAATGGTGATTGTGCTAGCGAAATCGTAATTTCGCTCAGCGTGTAATATCAGTACAATAAAAATGACTCACAAAAACACATTATCGGGGGGGCGGAGTCTGAAGCCGAACAGAGAGGACGTGCAGAGTGAGTGCTCTGCTTATAACACAGTGTTTTCTAGGCTAAAAAGTGTACAATCTTAGGGAAATATCTCCTCATCATTGGGGATGACTGCTGGATGTCCCCAGGGCACATAAAGATCCTGATTCTACAAAACAACCTGGAGCTCCGCTGGGCCGCATCAGAGAACCGGAGCTGAGCTTAGGAAACACCGCGGCTGCGGCCTAGATCGGGAGTCGCGAGTGGCAATGTCTGAGCCACCAAGGGCAGCAAACTTCACATTGGCTGCTTTGAGGTGCCTAAACCCCATGCTGGCCATATCACAGAGCCCGTAAGCTTAAATGATATAACGCAGGTGGAGAGGCCAGGGGTCTGAGGCTCAGAGGATTTCCCTGACATAACACAGCACTATACATAGCCAAGATCGGAGGGACAATAGCTTTGCAATACCCATCCCTGCCTATAGCATCAGAGCCTAAGTAGTGCTGGAAGCACAAGTGCACCCGCGGTAACACACAGGTCAGTCTTGGAACACTTTATTGAGCACTGCATGCCCTCGGAGTATGCAGAGGCAGCCTGAGCGGTCGCCATTTTGAAAAATCACACGGTCAGCTAGCTGCAATAAAAATCTGAGTATGGAAAAGAGCACCCCCACCACAATACAAGCTCTATTCGATGAATATGAGCAACAGATTCTCCGCAGATTTGATGACCTAATAGACAGGCTTGAAAAGGAGAGATCTAAAGAGAATCATACTGAAAATGTTGGGGAAGCAGAGGTGGTCTCTGGTACACAGCTTAACGCTGCGCAGTTGAATATGGGAGATGGTTTTGTGGTGCCTGTTTCTCTCGAGACTGTGACAATGTCAACCGGTATTGTTAATGGGGAGCCCCCTGACCTGCCTGATTGTAACATACAGACGCTGGGGAAGGATACATGTGTTATCAGAGAGCTCGTACCCAACGGAACTGAGTCAGCAGGAACTTTCGCTGTCTTGCTCTGGGAAACCCTTACTATTACTCAGGAGAGTGCTGGGACTCTTTGGAATAGTATTGAGACACTAAATGGGGACAGCACCGACACAAGAGTTGGAGTGGGTTAAGAACACTGCCTTGCACACGGTGCTGGAGCTGTTCTTGTTGCCTGGTGCCCACCTAAACTGTAACTTTGCTATTTTTTTTACTGGGTTTGTCCACTATGGAGATACCAGGGAGGTATCTGATGTTCGTCCAAAGCCCAAGTTAACATTTTTGCATTGCCATGTATGATTAGCCTAGAGCTCTTGTCAGAAATGTGTATTATCCCTTCTGCTGCCATTATGCCTTTCTGTCTCTCAAGATTGTATTTTTTTTTCTCCTGATAGTAAGTCATAACTCCAAGCAATATTTAATGTTTAAGTTGTACCTGCTTGTCTCATGCTTGGTGACAGGTATCAATAGGCTGATGCTGTAAGATACGGTAATATTTATCAACACTGCTACTACTAACCAGTGGAAATAAAGCTGACAAATAGGTACTTTGAACAGGGTCAATGTAGTTTCGGATTAGTCCGGAGCTGTCACTAGGTCAAATTGGTTAAACTGTTTAGTTCTATCATAGACATAGACATAAGTTTAAAGTAGCACCTGCAAAGTCCGTATAATGTATAAACCTGGGTCTCCTTCCCACACATAATTTAAAGAAGGGACTGCCCCTTTAACACTAATGTAACCCCCCCTGACAATTCATGTTTTCGAAGAGGAGAATATCTCCATCAGACATAATTTAGGTGCAAGGTTTATCTAGTGAAGGGGACTCCCCTACCTGCCTTGGACTCCCCCCTCCCTCCTAGATATGGGGTGGGTGATATTTAGCCTACCCTCAAAATATCCCTTTTGGCAGAGTTAAGTAGCCTCTGCCCTGATTGTCCGTAGAGCCTGTGTCATAGTTTGTACCTATATGAGTGTCACATTGGCTCTCCGGATTCTACTATTGTAATAGTTTCCTGAGAAGTTTTTCAGTCCATAACAAATTAGTTACTGTACTTTGTGAATGTATGATGTTTATCACCGGATAGTATTACAATAATTTATATTACCTCAAATATGTAAATGTGTAGTGTTTAGTGCACCACAGCTGTGTGTAATAATTTCTAGACAATCCTGGATGACCATCCTGTGAGGATTTTCAGTTCATATCAAATTAGTTACTGTACTTAGTGAATGTATGATGTTTCTAACATGATAGTATTATAGACATTTTTATAGCCTTAAAAAAGTAATTGTGTAAGGTTTAATGGACCACGGTTGAGTGTAATAATTACTAGACAGTCCTGGAGGACCTCCCTGAAATGATTTTAAGTGCATAACAAATTAGCTACTGTACTTTGTGAATGTACAATGTTTTTTCACGAATGTATTATAATCATTTTGTTGCCTTAAGTATGTAATTGTGCATTGTTTGATGCATCACAATTGTGTGTAATACTTACTAACCAGTTTTGGATAACCTACATGAGCATAATATTTAGCCCTAGAATTGTCTCTGTGTGGGGAATCACAGCATTTAATGATAGACCTAACTATGGGTTTGCCCCTGGATAGCATTGCCTAAATCCCACTTTAGCGGTGGGAGAGGTCCTGGTCTTTTGTAAATAACTCCCTGTCAAAATGTATTTGAACTAAAGCATGTGGGAGTTCTTGTAAGCCATATTACAGCTGATCCCTAACAAATCTTCTGTGGCGTTATTTAATTTTATGTTATTATACGATCTGTATCACTAAGTCCCACCATAAACTGAATATCTATAAGGGCTTCATATGATTCCATGTATCGACCTTTGATACCTACCTAGTGTTACCTAGTTACCAGTTATGCCCGACTTGTATACTTGCTTTTGTTTATTCTATGCGATAGATATCTATAGGCCCAAAAGTGGTCTATATCTTATTAATCCCCTCAGTTAGTGTGAGATGTAATTGAGGGTCCAAAAGCGGCCTGAGCAATTATGGAGGGGCAAAAATAGAGGGTGGTGGTGAGGTTGCTCCCCAGTTTGTCTACTATACTGTGAGATGTTCATGTTAGTTGTTTTATGTGTATATGTTGCATCGAGTAACCTGTATGTTGGATATTTTATTACCCTCAATAAAAAAAAAACAAAAAAACAAAAAAAAAAAAAACACATTATCGATTGCTCAAAACTATTTGTGCCTCACTTGTAATCTAGCCCTTAATGTATTGAAGAGAACACATTTTGTAGTTGTTACACCTTAGTAACAATGCTTTTGGAAAAAGATTTCAAAAGAGATACTGCAATGAACATTTGCTAAATAATATTTTACCTTTATATATGATGTTATTTGTATTTATGTAAAAGATCTCTACAATAGTGTAGTGTGTCTGACACCCATGAAGACACTAAATGGAAAATACTCACAAATGGATAGAAAGTAAAATCACGGAAGGTTTATTGAAGACACATCAGTCCAGAATCTTAATACATCCAAAAGAAAAACAACTTTAAATAAAGTTAAAAGCTCTACGCGTTTCTGCAGATAACAACAATCAAAGAGAAGCTAAATCCCCCAACATAACAACATGCTGTATCTATAGTCAAGAGAGCCCCTATTACCAACTAACCAACATGCATGTGGAAACAAGATTTCTCTTTTAATTTGAAAATAGAATGTCAGTTGTCACAATACATATAAAATACATTTAATTTAAAGCGGAAACGAGTTATATTTATTTATTTTTTTCTTTTTATTTATTATTATCTTTCTTACTAAAGAATGTGCAGTCTAAAAAAATATAAAAATTAAAACTAAAGAGGTTCAAAACATTTAAAATATTTATAAAACTCATATGCGTTTTAGAATAAATCCAAAGAATTTATGTCAGATCATATTTTTTCTGGTTTTATCAAAATTATATTCAAATTTGTTTAATTTGAAATCCATTGCATATGGGCAAGTAATCCTTTCCGTGTGAACCTGGTGACATGGCATAGATATATTGATGATGTCATCTGTATATGGCAAGGCAGTAGGGAACTACTAGGTAAATTCACTTTCACCCCTGTCCTACACAAAACAGAGATTATTCTCTTATTTTTATCTATACAAACAGAAGACAATAAAATAATTAAAATTAGTTGAAAGCTATTGGTTGAAAGTATTAAAAGTGAATTTAAAGATTTCAAACAGCAGTCTATAATGTTAAATTAGATTTATAGAGAAGAGATACTGTCTTAATATGACAGAATCAATAAGAAAAAAATGAGATTGGTATATTTGATCTGGATTTTGTATTGCAAGATAGATCTGATGTTAAATTGTGTCTTCTATTTGTGACTCCTTTTAACAAGAATTTTGGAACAATTAATCAGATTATAAAAGAAACATATTTTATATACAGTATGTCATATTTTTTTTACAAAATGTGAAGGTTCTTAAAGGGACATACAGCCCAAACATTTTTTTTCATGATTTAGGTAGAACATAGGTAGAACATACAATTTTAAACTTCTATTATCTAATTTGTTTCATTCTCTTAGTATCATTTGTTGAAAGAAGCAGCAATGCACTACTGGTTTCTAACTGAACACATGGGTGAGCCAATGACAATCAGTATATATGTGCAGCCATCAATCAGCAGCTACTGAGCCCATCTAGATATGCTTTTCAGCAAATTAGATAACAGAAGTAAATTAGAAAGTTGTTTCAAATTGCATACTCTTTCTAAACCATGAAAGAAAAAAATTTGGGTGTCATGTTCCTTTAAGTTTAATTAAATTAGTAAAGCACAGACCTTCATAAAGAGCTTCAATTCTTGCTCACTATCATCTTATCACATTATCGACTTAGCATTCCAGCAATGTTTAACATTAATTTTACTATATTTTTATGTGTATATATGACTGTAAATACATATATACACATATAAATACATTAATATATATGTACACATATATAGACATACTGTATATATATATATATATATATATATATATATATATATACAGTATCTCACAAAAGTGAGTACACCCCTCACATTTCTGTAAATATTTTATTATATATTTTCATGTGACAACACTGAGGAAATGGCACTTTGCTACAATGTAAAGTTTTGAGTGTGCATCCTGTATAACAGTGTAAATCTGCTGTCCCCTCAAAATAACTCAACACACAGCCATTAATGTCTAAACTGTTGGCAACAAAAGTGAGTACACCCCTAAGTGGAAATGTCCAAAATTGGGCCCAAATAGCCATTGTCCCTCCCCAGTGTCATGTGACTCATTAGTGTTACAAGGTCTCAGGTGTGAATGGGGAGCACGTGTGTTTAATTTGGTGTTATCACTCTCACACTCTCTCATACTGGTCACTGGAAGTTCAACATGGCACCTAATGGCAAAGAACTCTCTGCCTAGGCTATAAGAAGATTGCCAAGATCATGAAACTGACCTGCAGTACGGTGGGCAAGACCATATAGCGGTTTCACAGGACAGGTTCCACTCAGAACAGGCCTCGTCATGGTCGACCAAAGAAGTTGAGTGCATGTGCTCAGCGTCATATCCAGAGGTTGTCTTTGGGAAATAGACAAATGAGTGCTTCCAGCATTGCTGCAGAGGTTGAAGGGGTAGGGGGGTCAGCCTGACAGTGCTCAGACCATACGCCGCACACTGCATCAAATTGGTCTGCATGGCTGTCATCCCAGAAGGAACCCTTGTCTAAAAATGATGCACAAGAAATCCTGCAAACAGTTTGCTGAAGACAAGCAGACTAAGGACATGGATTACTGGAACCATGTCCTGTGGTCCAATGAGACCAAGATAAACTTATTGGGTTCAGATGATGTCAACTGTGTGTGGTGGCAACCAGATGAGATGTACAAAGACAAGTGTGTCGTGCCTACAGTCAAGCATGGTGGTGGGAGTGTCATGGTCTGGGCCTGCATGAGTGCAACAGTTCATTGAGGGAACCATGAATGCCAACATCTACTGTGACATACTGAAGCAAAGCATGATCCCCTACCTTCATTGACTGGGCCTCAAGGCAGTATTCCAACATGATAACAACCCCAAACACACCTCCAAGACGACCACTGCCTTGCTAAAGAAGCTGAGGGTAAAGGTGATGGACTGGCCAACCATGTCTCCAGACCTAAACCCTATTGAGCATCTGTGGGGCATCCTAAAATGGAAGGTGGGGAAGCGCAAGGTCTTTAACATCCACCAGCTCTGTGATATCATCATGGAGGAGTGGAAGAGGACTCCAGTGGTGTCAGGGTTTTTTCCCTGCTTTGTTTGCCATGTGCTGCTGGCAGCCATTTTACTCACCTCTCTTGCTGACTCTGGTGCATACTGTGTGATGCTGCTCATTTCCTGCACTTCCTTTTATGGCCAGACTGGTGTACATCATCCGTTTGAGACAGGATGCAGTCTCAGAATTGTGATGTCATCACTTATTATTTAAAGGGCCTTTGTTCAGTATGCTTTGCCCTTGCATTGTCTCAGACCTGTTTATAAGAGCTCCTTTGTATTACCTGGCTGTCTGACCTCCCTCCTGGTACCTGATCCCTGGCTTGTTCCTGACTCTGCTGTTCTCCTTGTTCTTGATTTCGACTCATCTGACTTCTCGCTTTGGCTCCTGACTCGGCTCATCTGACTATTCGCTTTGGCTCCTGACAAGGCTCGTCTGACTACAAGCTCTTGTTTTGATTCCTGCCTTATTTGACTTGTGGACTTTTTATTATTTTTTGCTATTAATAAAGGTGTGATTATTTTTGCACTTCTCGTCTCAGTCTGATTCCTGGCACCCTGACATTATGCAAGGGCCATGAATCCTGATGGTGCTAATAATCTACCTTTACCTGCCATAATTTCCAGGATGGATAAACAGGATCACCGCTTGGATCAATTTTCACTAGCCCTGCAAACCCTGCTGACTCACACTGCACATTTGGACCAAAGTGTCCCACAAGTTATGGCTGCTCCTGTTTCCGCTGCTGCACCTAGTCCTACCAGGAGCATGTCTGGTTCTGCACCTCTACCTCAGCAATATGGAGGTGATCCTAATCAGTGCAGAGGGTTTATGAACCAGGTGAGCATTTACTTTGAGATGTTACCTCAGGCGTTTTCCTCTGACAGAGCTAAGGTGGGATTTCTCATCTCGTTACTCTCTGACACAGCTCTTGCCTGGGCTAATCCCTTGTGGGAGACTAATAAACCTGTGATTTCAAATTACCCTGAATTTGTGGCCTCCTTTCGAAGGGTATTTGATGTTTCGTCTTGCTCCTCCTCTGTTGCTAAATGACTCATGTCCATTCAGCAAAGTACGAGATCTGTTGCTCAGTATGCCATTGAGTTCCGTATGCTTGATGCAGAGGTAGGTTGGAACAATGAAGCCCTTGTTGCCGCCTTCTTTAACGGGCTCTCTGATGTGATTAAATATGATGTTGATGCTAGAGATTTACCAGAAGTTCTTGAGGCGTTGGTGTCTTTTTTGATCCTAATTGAAATCAAACTAAGTGAGAGACCCTCTTTCAAGGAGCGCTTGTGGAAGCCTCCTGTTCCGTTGTCTCCTACGTGTGTGTTCCCACCCATGCCTCCCTCTCCTCCCATGCCTCCTGGTCCCGAGTCACCAGGTACTGATGAGCTGATGCAGCTGGGATTCACGTGTCTCTCCACGGTGGAGAGGGCCTTTAGGAGGAGGGAGGGGCTCTGCCTCTATTGTGGGTTACAGGGCCACCTTTTGAAGTCTTGTCCTACATGGCCGGTAAAACGCTCACACCTAAGGTCCTGTTGGGGGCAGACCTTGGGGGGTTTATCCTCATACCTGGAACCTCTAAAAGAGAAACCTTTGGTCACGGTTGTCCTTTCCTGGGTGGACTCCTCCATAGTCACCCAGGCTCTTGTTGACTCCAGTGCTGCAGGCTATTTCATTGACAGTGCTTTTGTATCAAAGCACTCCATTCCTGTTTTGCCTCGGTCTGTTCCACTTGCTATTGAGGCCATTGATGGCAGGCTCCTTCAGCCCGCACTCGTTACTCACGAAACTGCTCCGTTATCCATGGCTGTTGGGGATCTCCATTTTTAAACCCTCCAGTTCCAGGTGATAAACTCTGTATTTTCCGGTTGTTCTGGGTTATCCCTGGCTCCAAAAGCACAATCCCAGTCTCGACTGGCGCAGGCCCGAAATTTTGTCGTGGTCTCCACAATGTATTTCCACTTGTCTTTGGAAACCAGTTAAAGTCTTGTGCACTTCTTCGGTATCTCAATTGCCAGAGGAGTACCGAGAGTTCCTAGAAATTTTTGACAAGGTGCGTGCCGGTACGTTGCCTCCTCAACGGTCTTACAATTGTGCCATAGACCTGCAACCCGGAGCCATTCCTCCTTGGGGCCGGGTTTACCCTCTGTCTGTTGCGGAGAATTGTGCTATAGGGGAGTATGTTGCCAATGCTCTGTCACGGGGTATCATCTGCAAATCCTGCTCTCCTGCAGGGGCTGGCTTTTTCTTTGTGAAGAAAAAGGGTGGCGAGTTAAGACCATGCATCGATTATAGGGGTCTTAATCGTCTTACCATTAAGAATGCTTACCCTATTCCGCTCATTATGGAACTCTTTGACCACCTCAAGGGAGCTACGGTCTTTACTAAACTTGATTTGAGAGGAGAGTACAATCTCATTAGGATCAAGGAGGGCCACAAATGGAAAATGGCATTTAAAACCAGGAATGGGCATTATGAGTATCTTGTAATGCCCTTTGGCCTATGTAATGCTCCTGCTGTTTTTCAGGAATTTACTAATGATGTCCTACAATATATGTTGCAACAGTGTGTTGTGGTGTACTTAGACGACATCATTATACACTCACCCACACTTGAGGCTCATCATTCTGATGTTAAACAGGTTCTTCAGAGACTACGAGAGAACGGCCTGTTTTGTAAACTCGAGAAATGTGAGTTCCATGAGACTCAAGTAACCTTCCTGACAAGTTATCTGCAGTTCTGCAGTGGCCTCGCTCAGTTGGTCTTTGGTCTATTCAAAGTTTTTTGGGGTTCACCAATTACTATAGAAAGTTTATTAAAAACTTTTCTTCCTTGGTTAAACCTATCACAGACATGACCCGTAAAGAGAATGATCCACTCCATTGGTCACCTACTGCCATTAAGGCCTTTGATAGTCTTAAGACTGCCTTTGTTGCTGCTCCAGTTCTGGCTCATCCTAACCCTGTCCTGCCTTTCATTCTTGAGGTCGTTGCATCTGAGACTGGAGTAGGTGCCCTCTTGTCTCAACATCCTACACCTGATGGTTGCTTGCATCCGTGTGGTTTCTTCTCTAAGAAATTGTCTCCAGCAGAGTGCAATAATGAAATTGGTGACAGGGAATTACTTGCCATAATTTTGGTACTCAAGGAATAGAGGCATCTTCTCGAGGGTACTAGCGTGCCAGTGCTCATTCTTACTGACCACAATAATTTAACTTATCTATCTGAAGGGAAACATTTGTCGCCCCGACAGGCCAGATTGGTGCTATTTTTGTCTTGGTTTAATTATGTGGTCTCCTACCTGCCTGGTAGTAAGAGTGTTAGGGCTGATGCCCTCTCTCGACAATTTGCACCTCTGTCCAAGGAGGAGTCTGTACCTACTCCAGTTATACCTCCTGACCATATTTTGGCTACCATACGTACTAATTTGACTTCTTCCTTGGGGGAGGAGATCCTGGCTGCACAAACCAATGCACCTCCTGAGAAACCTAGTGGTAAGTGTTTTGTTCCTGAGAAACTTTTGCACACTTACTACTATCCTAAAGCCTCAGGTCACCCAGGCAAAAACCAAATGATTTGGTATGTAACTCGACAATTCTGGTGGCCAGGTCTTCGTTCTAATGTTGCTGCATATGTTGCCTGCTGCTCAGTTTGTGCACAGAATAAGACTCCTCAACGTCTTCCTGTGGGTCTTCTTCAACCTATTGCTAATAGTGAGTGTCCTTGGACTCATCTTTCCATGGACTTCATTGTCGAGCTCCCTGTTTCCAATGGCAATACTGCTATCCTTATGATGGTTGACCGTTTTTCTAAAATGTCACATTGCATTCCCTTGAAGAAGTTGCCTACCGCTCAGGAGTTTGCTTCAATTTTTGCCTGGGATGTCTTCCATTTACATGGGTTACCCAAGGAGATAGTGTCGGACTGGGGTAGCCAGTTTGTCTCCAGAGTTTGGCATTCCTTTTGTGCTCAAATTGGGATCCAGCTTTCCTGTACACTCACTACTTCACATTGTAGCAAAGTGTTATTTCTTCAGTGTTGTCACATGAAAAGATACAATAAAATATTTACAAAAATGTGAGGGGTGTACTCACTTTTGTGAGATACTGTATATATATATATACATACAAATATACAAATACATCTTTAGCAATGTATCTTTATGTTTCTTAATATTAAAGTCCTTTTCCTGCTTTTTTTCCCCTAACACCCGAGATCTTTGAGCCCTTATAACATTTTTGTGCAATTTTTTTTTTAAATAATTTTTATTAGGCAGTGTTTATATGAGTGTTATTGTACTTTGTAATATATTTTTTAAGTGTTTTGTGCAACGTTTTTGTTTCAGAAAACAGTTAATCACAGCCCTGAGATCAGGGTAAGGATCGAAGAGTAAACGGTGATTGTGCTAGCGAAATCGTAATTTCGCTTAGCGTGTAATATCAGTGCAATAAAAATGACTCACGAAAACACAATATCGATTGCTCAAAACTATTTGTGCCTCACTTGTAATCTAGCCCTTAATGTATTGAAGAGAAAAACACTTTTTTTAACACATTTTGTAGTTGTTACACCTTAGTAACAATGCTTTTGGAAAAAGATTTCAAAAGAGATACTGCAATGAACAACATTTGCTAAATAATATTTTACCTTTATATATGATGTTATTTGTATTTATGTAAAAGATCTCTACAATAGTGTAGCGTGTCTGACACCCATGAAGACACTAAATGGAAAATACTCACAAATGGATAGAAAGTAAAATCACGGAAGGTTTATTGAAGACACATCAGTCCAGAATCTTAATACATCCAAAAGCAAAACAACTTTAAATAAAATTAAAAGCTCTACGCGTTTCAGCAGATAACAACAATTAAAGAGAAGCTAAATCCCCCAACATAACAACATGCTGTATCTATAGTCAAGAGAGACCCTATTACCAACTAACCAACATGCATGTGGAAACAAGATTTCTCTTTTAATTTGAAAATAGAATGTCACAATACATATAAAATACCTTTAATTTAAAGCGGAAACGAGTTATACTTATTAATTTTTTTTCTTTTTATTTATTATTATCTTTCTTATTAAAGAATGTGCAGTCCAAAAAAATATAAAAATTAAAACTAAAAAGGTTCAAAACATTTAAAATATTTATAAAACTCAAATGCGTTTTAGAATAAATCCAAAGAATTTATGTCAGATCATAATTTTTTTCTGGTTTTATCAAAATTGTATTCAAATTTGTTTAATTTGAAATCCATTGCATATGGGCAAGTAATCCTTTCCGTGTGAACCTGGTGACATGGCATAGATATATTGATGATGTCATCTGTATATTGCAAGGCAGTAGGGAACTACTACGTAAACTCATTTTCACCCCTGTCCTACACAAAACAGAGATTATTCTCTTATATTTATCTATACAAACAGAAGACAATAAAATAATTAATATTAGTTGAAAGCTATTGGTTGAAAGTATTAAAACTGAATTTAAAGATTTCAAACAGCAGTCTATAATGTTAAATTAGATTTATAGAGAAGAGATACTGTCTTAATATGACAGAGTCAATAAGAAAAAATGAGATTGGTATACTTGCTCTGGATTTTGTATTGCAAGATAGATCTGATGTTAAATTGTGTCTTCTATTTGTGACTCCTTTTAACAAGAATTTTGGAAAGTTATTAAAAAAGCTGTCCAAAAGCCGCGCACCAAGTACGGGGCGATGAGCAGTGGACTGTGATAGTTATCACACATTGATCTCGCTGCTCTTCGGCTTTTCTACAGCTTTCTTAATACCCCTGTCACTAAGCACTCACACTATACTATACTGTTCTACCCCCTATACCGGCGCCCCTGGAGCCCCCCGCAACTAAATAAAGTTATTAACCCCTAAACCGCCGCTCCTAGACCCCGCCGCAACTATAATAAATGTATTAACCCCTAAACCGCCGCTCCTAGACCCGCCGCAACTATAATAAATGTATTAACCCCTAAACCGCCGCTCCCAGACCCTGCAGCCACCTATATTAAACTTATTAACCCCTAATCTGCCCCCCCTACACCGTCGCCACCTATATTAAATGAATTAACCCCTATCCTGCCCCCCTATACCGCCGCAACCTATAATAAAATTATTAACCCCCAAACCTAAGTCTAACCCTAACCCTAACACCCCCCTAACTTAAATATTAATTAAATACATCTAAATAAATATTATTCTTATTAACTAAATTAATCCTAGTTAAAACTAAATACTTTCCTTTAAAATAAACCCTAATATAGCTACAATCTAACTAATAATTATATTGTAGCTATTTTAGGATATTTTTTTTTATTTTAAAGGCAAATTTCAATTTATTTTAACTAGGTACAATAGCTATTAAATAGTTATTAACTATTTAATAGCTACCTAGTTAAAATAAAGACAAATTTACCTGTAAAATAAAAACTAACCTAAGTTACAATTACACCTAACACTACACTATCATTAAATAAATTATTCCTATTTAAAACTAAATACTTACCTGTAAAATAAACCATAAGATAGCTACAATGTAATTAATAATTACATTGTAGCTATTTTAGGATTTATATTTATTTTACAGGTAACTTTGTATTTATTTTAACTAGGTAGAATAGTTATTAAATAGTTATTAACTATTTAATAACTAGCTAAAATAAATACAAAATTACCTGTAAAATAAATCCTAACCTAAGTTACAATTAAACCTAACACTACACTATCATTTAAAAAAAAAAAATAATTAACTACAAATACCTACAATTAAATACAATTAAATAAACTAACTAAAGTACAAAAAATAAAAAAACTAAGTTACAATAAATAAAAAAAACTAAGTTACAAAAAATAAAAAATATATTACAAGATTTTTAAGCTAATTACACTTAATCTAAGCCCCCTAATAAAATAACAAAGCCCCCCAAAATAAAAAAATGCCCTACCCTATTCTAAATTACAAAAGTTAACAGCTCTATTACCAGCCCTTAAAAGGGCCTTTTGCGGGGAATGCCCCAAAGTAATCAGCTCTTTTGCATGTAAAAAAAAAAAATACAACCCCCCAACATTAAAACCCACCATCCACATACCCCTACTCTAACCCACCCAAACCCCCCTTAAAAAAACCTAACACTAACCACCTGAAGATCTCCCTACCTTGAGTCGTCTTCAGCCAGCCGACCACCGATGGAACAGAAGAGGACATCCGCAGCGGCCGAAGTCATCATAGGATTCTATCAGCCAATCGGAATTAAGGTAGGAAAAATCTGATTGGCTGCTGCAATCAGCCAATCAGATTCAAGTTTAATACGATTGGCTGATCCATTCAGCCAATCAGATTGAGCTTGCATTCTATTGGCTGTTCCGATCAGCCAATAGAATGCAAGCTCAATCTGATTGGCTGATTGCATCAGCCAATCAGATTTTTCCTACCTTGATTCCGATTGGCTGATAGAATCCTATCAGCCAATCGGAATTTGAGGGATGCCATCTTGGATGACGTCACTTAAAGCAATATCCATTCGTCGGGTAGGCATTGTTGGAAGAGGATGGCTCCGCGTCGGTTCGTTTGAAGAAGGCTCCGCTCCGCTCCGGATGGATGAAGATTGAAGACGCCGCATGGATGAAGACTTCTATCGGATGGAAGACCTCTTCAGCGCCCCTTGGATGATGACTTCGGCCGCTGCGGATGTCCTCTTCTGTTCCAT